>NW_020954552.1:1471268-1483566 GCF_900497805.2 Vombatus ursinus
GGGGGTGACTTGCAAGAGGGCACAGCTATGACCTTTTTATGCAAATCAGACCTTCCACTAGAAAGCAGTGACAATAATTTCCAGCATATTTGTAAATCTAGAACCAAATATTTATTTTGGAGTAGAGTAAAAGTAAAAAAAAAAAATCGAGACATTTCCCCAAAGCTTGTTTATAGAATAAAAAACACCCCTCCCCCAAAGAAAACCCTCCAGGCTCTTACATTTGAAAATACCTGACTTGTGAAAAATGACTACCTGGTTATTCTTCTCAAGGAAAATGGGCTGGTTTTGGATAAAAAGTTGAAGTTTTGAAGTGAGTTTGAAGGTTGTTAGATTGTCCTGACAATACAACCAACTGTACTATATAATCATTTCCCTTAATAGTTACCTGTCACAGCTCCTATTTCTTTTACTACAGGGATTAGTCCGTCAGGAGTAAATTTGAGTTGGACATTTCGCTGACTAGAGATCGCTAGAAAATGTTTAAATATTGCATATCACTTTCTTCTCTGGCTATGAAAAGTGTTGGGTTCTCAAACCCAGCAGCAAATGTGCTGCTGGTGACTACAGCAGTGATGTAACACAATTTACTTCATCATAAGGGTTGATCTAAATAACAAACCTTAACATTTTCTTTTAAACTGTCAGTATTAAGATATGTTTATTACAGTGTCTTCTACCACTGCGAAGGTAGATGCTATAGATAAAAGTTTAAATAGGATAGAATGAACATAAAAAATACCTCAAGCAAACCATAGACAGCTGTAAATAATTATGTATTTTTACCATGCTACATATATTTTATTTACCCGTTTCAGAAGAGGTTAGAAAAAAAAGCAGCCTCTCAATGGGGCAGTTAATAAAGTATTCCAGTGGCATGATCTAACCAAACCAGGGGAGAGTTCTATGTTTTATTGTTAACCCCTTGCACGGAATCTTCTGAGGCTGAAAGGAAAAGGGAAAAGCTTTTGTGTTAGCTGATCCTTGGCTATTCTGGGGCTCAGGTTGGTGTGAAAGGGACGAGGAGGTCACTTGAAATCTCCTTTTATCCACTCCTATTTTCTCTCTGGATCAGCAACTTTGAATAGACACCATCTAATCGCTCTTAATGGAAAGAAACTATGGGAGCAACGAAAATGCCTTTATCCTAGAAGTGAATAAATGTATAGGAGTAGACCCCACTACGAATGTAGAGCTTTCTCCCCTTCCATCTGTCCTTATTTATCTTTCTATGCACATATATACAAACCTATTCAATTCACATTACATATTACATATGTGTCCTTGGGCAGATGATAATTTGCCTGAGTCACAAATAGGGAGGAAGAGATTCTATACCCTATTTATCAAGTTCAGGTGATGCGCTCCATTGGCAACCCCATCCCTATTTTCTTTCTGGGATGTTATGTTTAAATCACTAAAAGATCAAATGGTCCATCGGAAGAGTGTGGGGCTTGGTAGAGGGACTTTAGTGAAGATTTCTTATTCAAAATTGCGACCGTTTCCATTACAAACTGCAAAGGACACTTGCATTAAATTGTTTCTCCTAAAATGCAGGGATAGTGAGAGACAGGTGAGAGATGATGTACAAAGCATGCAAAGAACTGCTTGTAATTTTTCCATACGCTCTCCTTTTTGTGTGCACCCTTAGTTATTAATTTGGTTAAAACATTAAATAAGTGGAGAACAGACGGGAATCTGGCACTAGGCGGATTTAGCTTTTCTCGCTATAAATACATAACGCCGTCTCCTTGAAGTTGAGCAATTAGCTGCAATTTATTGAAATCAGAATTACTTCAGCAAGTCTCATGTGCTGACTAAAATCTCACCCGAGTTGTTTTCTTTAGTTATTGTTATATTTACTTCGGGGGGTGGGGTGAGTGGGGGCGGGAATCCACAGGACTTTAAGCGGAGCGACTGTCCGGAAAAGGATGCTGATATCTAGGTCTGAAGGGGCTTCAACTTTACTGCCTCCTCTTCCCCCTCCCTTCCCGAAGGCTTTGCCCCTTCTTTTCCTCTCGTAATATTTTCATTGCTCTCGGAGCGTGGGGACATTTCGCTTTAAATTCCTTTAAGGGAATACTTTGTTGCTAGGGCTACAAGTTCTCATCCCAGCCCACAAATCTCCCTCCTTCTTCGTCCTCCAGACCTCTCGGACCCTGGGATACCAGGGTAGGGAGCCTGAGGGATTTTTTTCCGGCACCCTTCGGGGACTTAGTTCACCTGCTCTGCCCGATCTCTCTCTCTCTCTCTCTCTCTCTCTCTCTCTCTCTCTCTCTCTCTCTGTAGTACCTGATAGAGTATGTAGGTCCCAAGACCTCTAGCTTCAATCCCTCTACCATCCACTTTCTCCGTGCCCTCCCCCATCCCCAGCCCCAACTGATACTTTTCCCGCACTCCGGGTGAATAGGTTCGAAAGAGCCGCCCCGTCCAATAAAGATTTAATTAAGTAGAAGAATCCCAGCCGCTGGATATTTGGAAGCTCCGGTGGGGCATCAAACCGCCGTTTAACACATTTTTTCCACTCATTGTGCACAAGCCCTAGACCTGTGTGGCTTCAAACACACACGAACACATACAAACACGATTAAAAAAAAAAAAACCCTCCTAAGTTTAGAAGGGGAGAAGTTGTGGGGTGTGGCGCTGTCCCAAGAGCTTTGAGGTTCCCCCTCAATTTGAAGGTCAACAATAAAATCCTTTCCCCTTCTTCCCCACTGAGAGTTCAGACCAAAGGAGAGTCAAGTGTAACTTAGGTTTACTTTGCTGCTCTTGCCGGTCTGGTGCTGCCTAGAAGACACAGATTTCTCCTTAGGGACTAGCAGGAGGTGGGGTGGAGGAGTGCGGATGCAGGGGACACTTTCAGAGTCCGTATCCTCAATGACTAGTTTTAATGCCAAGGAAGAAAAACGACTTTTAGATGCTTGAAACTTAACCAAATTACTTGCTGCAAGCTAGGGAAGAGATTTTATTTAGACTCAGAGTATAGGCTGTTGGACACAGAAACTGGTAGGAAAGAGGTGCTCCCTTCTTCAGCCTGGTACAGATTATTGGGCCTCAAGCGAACCCAGGAGGTGCCCCCACATCCCCGCCTCCGTCCCCACCCCCAATGTGCTCAAGTCTCCACTCAGTCCCAGGGCAACGTCCTGAAGGGCGACAGGAAAGTCCTATTTTGGCAAGGCTCTTCCAATGAAAATGAAAAGAGGGAATAAATTAACCTCAAACCAGCTAGTTGGGGTGTAGTAGTTTAGCAGGACTAATTGCAGACAATGGAGCTGAAATGACTTTTCCAATTAGCTGCTGGTTGGAGTTTAGTTGGAGGAACTGTCAGCTCCAACGATGGGTAATTGCTTTATTGCTCACGAAACTATCATCTATTTAGAACATATGTGCTAATTACTCTGGATGGGCGTCGAAAAAGAGACCATAAATCTATTAGCACTTTAAAAAGTCTATGGTGCTTGTAAGCAACCCAACTCTCCTCCATATTATAGGATGCACAGGTTGGCGTGATGGATGGGTGTCTTTCCGAAAAGCAAATATATTTTCCACTGGAGGCAGCGAGAGGATGTACTGGTCAAATTCCATCAAGGGGAGGGGGAGAGAGTCCTGCCCACTCATTTCACTCCAGCGATAAATCAGTGTCACCAAGCCCTCTTTAGTGGCATTGCGCTTTTTTCCTTTTTTTTTTTTAAAGATTACTTTAGAAATCTTTTAATTGGATTACTCTGGAAAATTAATCTCTTTAGGCTTGACTAAATTTGTTGCCCCCAACATTGAGAGTGAAACCTAAGTCACCAAAGGCAGGGATACACTGACAAGCCTTCCTCCTCCTGCGGGCCCGCCCTAGCTTAAGTCCTTTTCTGAGGGTCGAGGAGCAGAGCTCTGCAGACCCTCTTAGGAAGATCTTGACACCCGAAGTCCTAGATCGCTCCAGCTGCAGCTGCTGGGGCGGGGGTGGGGTGGGGTGGTGTGGGGTAGTGGTGGTGCTGGATCAGGACCGTGGTTGGGATAAGAATCGAGAACGCTACAACAGGCCTCTCACGTCTTTTCTGGGTGAATCCTCTTAACTCCGAGCGCCACTTTTCCACATTCTTCCGTTTACTTCTTAAGCAACTGCAGGCCTCTCAGCTTGCTTCCAAACAACCCCCCGAGTCCCGTCCTACGGCGCTCTGCCTGTGTCGAGTTTCTGAGTTCTCAGCCCTGCTTGCGGAGACTCAACTAACCTGGTAAGAAAAACAAGTGGCAGGCATATAGTGGGCTAACATCCCAACTCCCTGGCATTTTCACCCAGTCAAATTCCCTAATTAAGGCTCCGGCAACCCTAGGGAAGAGCAAGGACAAAACTGCACTACCTTTCCCATACCTAACTCTGTAGCCTCAAGCTCAACTTCCTGCGTAAAAACGCACAACTCGCTCATGGGCTCTGTGGCACTACCTAGGAGACTTCCCTTTCGGGTGCCTTGGCCTCTCCGACCCGACCTCAGTCCCGTGCCTGTCTCACCAGCCCTCACCACCCTACAGCCCTAAAGCAGTCAGCTTATTTAGCCCCTCACTTCGCCCAGAGTTTTTTAACTGATCTCCCTGCGCACCAGTTACCTAGGTTCCAGAAGTTGGTTCTGAGAGAACCAGCGAGTTCTGCCTGACCTTCAGTATTTTTCTGCCGGTCTGCCGCAGATAATCGCGGGAGATTACAACATCTGTATGAAATGGGATACCTCACTTTTTAAGCTCAATTTAGCTCTTAATAGCAGCCCCGTGAGGTGTGGTTAATTGCTGGGGATAAAGGCATAATGACTTGACAAGGGAGACCACAATGATCCGTTAATGTACTTAAAATCAACAACAACAAACCCAAACAGTGGCATTGTCATTTCTTGGGAAGGGGTCGGGTTGGGTTGGGGGAGAAAGGGATCTAAGTATTTCGAAGGCAGAGCATTTGCACCTAGTACCTGATCAGCTAGTACCTGGCTGTGTCTTTCTGTTGGGAGTCCTGGCTCTGGTTGGCTCCGGCACAGAGTATCAAGTGTCTGCCTGGCAGAGCCTCCTCCCATCAGAAAGGGGATGTTAGGCACACTGGGCTTTGGGGACAACCCTCGGGGAGTGTGGGGGCGGGACCAAGGTGAGAGAGCTCAGGAAGAATAGGTGATCAGAATGGCTGTGTGTCATTAGTGGATTTGGGGGTGGGGTGGGGAGCTGGAATTTCGAGGGACAGGGCTGACCTTGGGGTAATAGCTACACTTTCAAAGGGGCTCGGATTCAACCACAATCCATTCCTTTCTCAAATTCCAAACCCTAGATTCCAAACATAGTCTGTCCTTTCAGCACAGAACCTCTTCTCGCCTCATGGGTCAGGTTTGGGAGCGGAGGAAGAAGCACTAACTTTGCATGGAATCCTACTGCATATTCAGATGTCAGTGACTTGAAACCTCGGCATTGCTTTAGATCTATCTCAACAGAAAGTAGAGTACTGTACAGACAACCACAGAGACAGGTATGTGAATTAGTTAGAGGCCCCCACACACGGGTGGATGTGGCAATTCTTGTATGTTTCCTGAAACATACAAGAACTGCAATAAACCGCATAAGTACGTGGACATAGCTACACAAAGATTTCTTAGAGCTACACGAACTTTATAATTACAAAATAGTCATAAAGATTCACGTTTTAAAAACCATCCTTCCAATTCAACTCAAACTATGATTTACCCATCGATAATCAGGTCTCTCAAACGAGATTAAAACACTTAAGCACAGTAATTTGCACATAGTAGGTGTTTAAAAATGCGCCCCCCCATTCTTCCAGCTTTTCTTTCTCTTCTCTTTCACCAGTCCCCAACCCCTGTGCCCCAGAGGCACTTCCTAACCGCATGTCCTATTCTAGTTTGACATAAACACACATGTATATATATATATAAAGGCAACAGAATCTTACGGAAACCAGGACGTCCTTTCTGTGCGAAATTGTCAGTGCTCTCTGGGGTTAGGGCCGCAAGCTTTCCTTTCATGTTTTGCAGTGTCTCCTGTTGAAAATGTTTACAGTTTGGAGAATGCTAACCTTGATTTTTCAGCTTTGAGCTCCCTCTGGAAGCGGAAAGAGAAATGACTCCACATTACTGTACATATTTTATTGCAATGATAGATCGCAGGTGTTTCAGCTGCTATTGTCTGCTTCCCTCCCAAAGCTCACAACAAGAGAGATACAGCTACAAGAAACTTAGGTAATTTGACCTTTTGAAGAGCTGAGGAGCATCAGAGTATCAATGGTTCCAGAAGTTCTGGGAGTCAAGGATTTTGAGATTAAAATTCTAAATTTCTCAGATTTATCTACCTATTTCCTGTCCATCCTTTAGCCTATTGCTCTTACTGCCACCTCAACATCTATTGTCCTTCAATGCTGAATCATTAAGAAATCAAGATTTAAATATTGATTAACTCATGTGTGTTCTACCTACTCTGCAGTCTGAATTAGGGGAAGGACAACTTTAGATGAATAGTCAGATGCCCTAGCCTACAAAATACCTGATACATGTCAGTGTTAGACCATTCATATTTACAAAAGGTCAGATCACAGACACTTAGAGTGGACTCTCTTCTTTCACACCCCTTCGAGTTCTCCCCCAGTCAAGATTTCCTGGCCAAGGTCCCTTCATTAGGGCTATTCAAGAAGCCCCTTCATCCAATCAATCTGAAAAAAGCCAAAGGCAAGAAAGTCTTAAGTCTTTGATGGTCTTTAGCCTCAGAACCCAGTATTTGTTTTCCTCTATGTACCTACGTGTGCACTTTCCCAGCTCAATCAATCCATGGGATTGACTAGCAGGCAGGAGGCCCCGAAAGCTGTCTTTTACTTTGATGTTTGCATTAAGAGGCATCTTGGCCTAGTGGATAGAAAAACCTTCTCGAAGCCAGGAAGACCTGAATTCAATTTCAGCCTCTGACATATTGGTTGTGACTTTGCACATGCATGTCACTTAATCTCCCTGAGCTCTAAGTCACTTTCTAAGACTATAAGCAGTCTTAGACTATAAGTAGTAGAGAAGGTACCCAGCAGCACTGGAAGAGGGAGCTTGCTTACCTGAGAGTTCCTTAATCAATGAAATCACAGGTCTGATCTCTATCATGTATCTACCCCCTCTCCCTCAAGTCACATAGCAGTGTCTTCTTCTACCTCAAGTTCTCTTCCAAATGAATCACCAATTTATGGAAATCTAAATGAAATTCTACTCTGTAGCAGTTCCTCTGCTACCATCCTTATCCTACCACTCTTGCTGGAGACTGCATCTTGGGAGGAACCTCGGGGTACATGAAACCCCTTTGCCTAGAGGATAATATGACTCCAGGAGGAAGGGAAGCAAGTGCCAGAGCTCTGTTTTTTGAGAAAGCATGGGTTTCCTTTGTATGATAGAGGTGTTGTAGAGTGTAAGAAGGGAAAGTAAGATGAGAGGGGTTAGGTCCAGCAAGAGACATTACCTAGACCAAAATGGTGAATTTTCTTAGGACTCATCCTGTAGCTGCATAGTGGGGAGGTAGAGGCAGAAAGACTGTGTGGAAATTTGGGTCATATTTTCTGTGAAGGGTAAGATTGGGATAAGTTTTTGTAGTAAAAAGAATAGGAAATCAATGGGGTTGGTTCAGACAGAAAGAAACGTGGAGGTGGAACATGTGGGCAGAAAGCCTGGGAAGTGGGGCCAACTGGGCCTGGGGGAGGGGCAAAACTCCCTTCTCAACTCTTCTCCAAGTCACATTGCCCGAAGGCCTACCCTTATCAGTCCTAACCTGTAGGAGCTCCCAGAGCCAAACGCAGCAAACCAGGTAGACTGCTCTCTACCTCTGGGCAGTTCATCCGAGGCTCAGGGAGAGCGTCAGTCCTGCTTGACCTCTTCTATTCCTCTCCTGTGTGCAGTTTGCCAGATGCAGTCAGGGATGCAGCTTGGGATTTCGTCTGCACTTTGCCCCAGGCTACAAAGACAGTGGTGGTGAAAGATCGAGAGCGCAAAAAACGGTGCCTGCAACTTCACCCGCCTCCTTCCTCTGTTCTCAATAGCTGAAATCTTTCTAGTGCTTCTTCGAAAAAGTGTTTCCTTTCAAAAGCTGGTAAATGCCTAAGCAGTCTGGGCTACACGTAGTTAGTTGCAGCTTCAACAGTTGTTCACCTGGGAGTGTCAGGGAGAAGGTCCCAGAGCGTGGGACCCCTAAGCCCAGTTCTCTAGGGTGATGAGCTTTTGGTATTGAGTGGGTGCAAACTGTCGGAAAGCAACTTTGTTAGCGCTCAAATTCAGAAACATTCCTCTTCAAGGCAGTTCCAAAGCTAAGAAACTGCTGTGTGTGTTTTGCAGAAACAGGTCTTGAGGGAGTACAGTCTAAGGAGTTTATCTAGAGATATTTGTAATCTCTCCAAATTATAGTGCTGGCATTGAGATCGTCACCAGGACACTGAATAGTATCTTCCTTCAGACAGAGATTGAGAAGAGGAAATACCACCACTGTGCAGCCAAGCTGTGCTGAGGACTGATTGAAAGAAACTGCTGCTCCAGATGTTGCTCTAGCCAGCTTTCGAAGTGTGAGCAGGTAATTCCGGGAAGAGTGACATTGTTAACAGAAAGCATCTAATTAACAATGACTTCATTTGATTGGAAGGATGAAAAAGCCTTTTTAAATCAATCCAGATTGACTGGCCTGAGCAGAGCCAATTTATGAATATGGAGGCCGAATGGAGTCTGCTTTCTTTCAAAGATGTCATTCGAGGGATAATAGCAAAGGTGAAGTCATTTGGTTACAGGGTGGAAACTTTTATAGGGCCTTCCTTGGGAATTTAATTCAGTGCTTCTTCATTTTATTAGGAACAGACTGACTCCATCAACTGGGCTCTCCCTGTTTAGAGGCAAGACTGCTTGAAGCAATTAGGTTCACCAATTAGCATAGTTTTACTGACCCGGGCAACAGCAGCTCTGGCTCCTCAGATTATCTGCTTCTTCAAAGTCCCCGGGAAAATGGAGGAAATCATGCTTCCCAGGTGTGCCAGGCAGGAGAGGAGCCTACAAACAGGTTAGCCACTCTGGTTCTGACAAAAAAGTTCTCCTCTCAGTAATGGTACCTTAAGATAGATGCTGCAGAAATATGTGGAGATTTTTCTTCCCTTTCCCGACCAAGGACCTCATTCTAGTCGTTACTCATTTTGATACTTTCTCTTACACTTCCCCTCACCCCACTCCCCCTTCCACTTTGCTTGTTATGTTTGGGCAGAATCCTTTCCAGGAAGATACATTTCCTGCCCCTCCTTCCCCTGCCCTGATGGTTCTGTGGGAAAGGCCAGGGCCCAGGGATAATTTGCTGCCTTCCTGCTTGAAACCATGTTAGACATCAAGGTAAGAGAGCATGTCTGGGACTGGGGAGACTTCCTGAGGCAAAGAAAGGTGTGTGAACGTAGGGTGTGTGTGTGTATGTGGTTGGGTGGGGATTTAGCCTGGGTTGTACATGTTCATTCTGATATGGCAGAAACTATCTTGATTCCTCAGACCATGATAGTAGTAAGGCCTAAAAGGTTTCTGAAGGGCAGTGTACATACTATACTGTCCCTTGGGCACCACCTTTACTTTCAGAAAATCAGAAGGGCCAAGTAGGCTGGCTAAGAAGCCTTGCAATGGATTGCAATGGGTATACTTTCAGTAGATCAGGGAAATTCCTCCTTCTGCTCAGGATCTCCTTCAGGCATCTCTTCAGCTGAAAGGGGAACTTGTGTGTTGGGACCTCTCTTCTCCAACTTATATTAGTTGTCTCTCTCCCCTACAAATGCATATTCTTACCTAAGAATTTCACTAAATTAAATTTCTGGCAGTTCATCAGTAGCAACTACTGTGAAATTCCCTTAACCTTATTAAATCAATAAATGCCAGATCCATGCATTGAATTAAAAATGTATCAGCATGTCGAGGAATTGCAATCATATGGTCATGGTCCTTAGAATCAAATATGCTATTTAAGGATTGTTCAGTTAGCACTATTTAGATTTTTCTTTCTTCTTTGGGCCAGGACCTGGACAGCAAGGTTTGTCTGAAGCTTTGAAAATTCTTTCCCTCTGATTACTATTTACATTGAACTCCACAAATGAAGTATATGTTTGACAACAGTGATACAATATGGATCATATATTTCTTGTCAATCACTGTTTTTCATCATGGGAATATACTGTCATTTACAGCACATTGTTCTGTGTAAAGATAATTCTCAGGAGTGGAACTGTATACATGTGGTTGAACAGGCACATATGCAGACATTGCTATGATCTATGTTTACACTTATGAATATGCTGTACTTATACACCTTGATGAAGATGCATTGATAGCTGTAACAATTTGGCAGTGTGTTCTCTCAGCAACAAAACAGATTAAAGGGTATCTACCAGCATTATTAAGTGAATTAGGGGATAAAGAAATTTTGTAATTTTAAAAAAGTTATTTGTTTATTGAGCTTAATTTGCTCAAAAGAAGTTACACTATGTAGCAGAATGACAAGTCTTTAAACTTAACACAGTACTTGGAAAGTCACACACTTTAAATTATTCCATTCTGTACATGAAAGGACATCTCAAAGGTGACTTATCACAAGCTAGTCAGTTAAGTTGTAGTCTGGCGGGCAAATTTGCAGTTAGCTCTTATTGAAAGCTTTGAGTGTATTAAACACTTGGAAATTGAATAGAAAAAAAATAACATCACATTTGTAGATATTTGCTCTTAGTTGCTAATGATGCTAATAATTAAAAAAATTCACACCCTCTTGATGTCAGCTGCAAAAGCAATACAGAATTCTGAAGATGTAGCCTTGGGTTCACAACATTATGCAAGAAAAATCTTTATTTGATGAAATAGGCAATCAACTGAAATCTATCCTCTTTAAATAAACTGATTCCCCCGTATTTTCCCAGTGTTGGTGTAAGTTGTTGTCTGTGATGTCCCTCAGGGCTCTTTCCTCTGCTCTCTGATTTGGTATATAAAAGCAGCTCTGAGTGATGGATTACTGTGCCACTGCAGCCTGTGAAGGATTAATTTGTTTCATTGATTTCTCTTTAGGCAGATTGCCAGAATTTGCTGCTTCCCACCTTTCCCCAAGACTTCCAGCAGTAATAGACAGTAATAGCCTAAGACAAATCAGCCTGTTTTCTTATAAAAATAGAACCATGACATCTGAGAGACCCAGGAAAGCTATGACAAACTTTTTATTGGTGCATTGGGAACCCATGAATTGCACAATTTATTTTTATAAATAGTTATTTTTAAACTCAAAAAAGAAACAATTTCGAATTGTTAAGTTAAAAACCCCAGCATCTTAATATAACTTTAGGACATATTTATATATAATCACTGATCATTAAGAAAAATAAAATTCCCGTAATATCATCTCCCAAAATATTCAGGCCGTGGTTAGTGCAGAAAAAAGGGGACACATCTGCCAGCCTTTTAACTTCTGTATTTATCTGTTTTATTGACTAAGAATCCAATTTTTGTGTCATATTTGAGGTCTTAAATGACACGTGAAGATAACTATTCTGAATTAATTTGTCTCTAAGTATTAATAGGATTTTTTTTTATTCCAAAGGATTTTTAAGAACTCTGGATGAGAACTAGAAATGTCAGAGCAGAAAGTCGTCAATCAATCAATCAACATTTGTTAAACACGTACTTGGTGCCAAACAGTGTCCGAGGGATCATTCTAATACATATTCTATGGGCACATACTAGAGAGTTCTCTGCTTCTCCTTGTATTCTGAAAGCAACAGTGGCTTAAAAAAAAACCCCAAAAAACAAATCCTGATTCTTTCAGAAGTGTTTTCCCAACTACAGATGTGAAATAGGCCACTATACAAATCTATTTGTTTCCCTTCTGTAGTGTTGAAAATTATATTGATTTAATGTTCTCAAGTTATACTTTTTATGTAATTAGTGGTGTAGCAAAAACTAATATTGTCATGTGCTAATGTCTTTTCTTCCCCTGTTGTTCTATGGAGCTGTTCCATGCAATATCAGCAAGTTTACACTTTTCTTGTGTTTTTCTGAAAGAGAAGAAGAACATCTGTTTCAATTATATATCTGCATCATAATTATAACAATTAAAGAGCTGCCATGGAAGTATACAGTAAATATAGTTTGCTGAATGACCCGTACTTTTGTACTTGGAAAACTTGAGTGATTTTAGAGGCATTGAAGCAAATTTGTTTTCATCATCTTCCTTCTTCTTCTTCTTCTTCTTCTTCTTCTTCTTCTTCTTCTTCTTCTTCTTCTTCTTCTTCTTCTTCTTCTTCTTCTTC
>NW_020954552.1:1483576-1570247 GCF_900497805.2 Vombatus ursinus
TCTTCTTCTTCTTCTTCTTCTTCTTCTTCTTCTTCTTCTTCTTCTTCCCTCCTCCTTCCTCCTTCTCTTCTCCTCCTCCTCTTTCTTCTTCTTCTTCTTCTTCTTCTTCTTCTTCTTCTTCTCCTTCTCTTTCTCCTTCTTCTTCCTAGCTTTTATATAGAGCTTTAGAAAAATAATACTTTTGTCTTAAGAACAAGGTACCTAATGCTAGTTATATTCTGCTTTATGTGAGAGAAAGACCTGATAATGAAGAGGTATATATGCACATGTCAGATTGTTCAATGTCATTTTTGAAAGTGTTTTTCTAAGGGGGGGGCACACTGAGATTACAACTTCAATCATCAGATACCTTCCCAAATTGACTTAATAATAACATTAGAACAACATGGTGAATTGTTAAAAAAGAAAATACAATTCACTCGATATTTTTATGACATTTATTTTTTATATCTTGCTCAGCTGAAACATGGGAAAGACTTAGCTACATTTTTTTTTTGTTTGTGGTTATTTTCACTTTCTTGCTTTGTCTTAACACAACACTAGCATATTTGTATTTTAAACAACACAGGAATATCTTGGAAGCCAAACAAAAGACTTTCCATAGATTGAGCTTTTTTTTTTTTAATTTTCCCCATAGATTGATTTTAAACAAGTTCTGGGAAACTTTTTTTTTTTTAAGTTTCAGTTTTTGGCCAGACAGTCAATTTTTTCAAAGGGTCCATATATAAGGCCTGAGATATTGGTCCTTTTAAAATAATAGAAAAAATGGAATTTTAGAGCTAGTAGTGTCTCTAGTGAGTATTATCTAATGAGTATAGTCCATTCCCTTGTTTAGAGAAGCCAAGACTAAGGCACTTGAATAATAGCATTGGAACTAGAACCCCGGTCTCTTGATTCTTAATCTGTTAGTCTTCTTACTGTCTGTCCACTATAATTTTTGTGGGCCCCCTGTTATTTTCATGTGTGGGTATAATAGATCCATATGACTTTGCAGCTAAGAAAGCTAGAAGAGAAAATTTTATTACTGAAGTATCTTCTCAGAAGAGACTTTCCCCTCCCCCCCTTTACACTATCACACAGGAAGTTACTATAAAGGTCATGAAGATAAGGAATTTATCCACATCCTGCTCAAATCACATTTCCTGGAGTTTTCCTGGAAAGAATGAAAAGCTTTACCCTCTTTGGGATATACTTGTGCTAGACTCCTGGTCTTCTAGTTAGTTTCCTGGGGTCTTCAAAACAAATGAACCTGGGAGGTAGTGGCAGCTAATGTCAAGTTAAAATGCTACCACAAATGTGAGTTATTATACTAGTTTAAATACTATAGTTTAGTTAATAGCTCAATAGCTTAAACTATGGTTTAAAAATATTTCAATGGGATAGAGCACCGGTCCTGGAGTCAGGAAGACCTGAGTTCAGATCCAGCCTCAGACACATGTTACTCACTAGCTGTGTGACTCTGGGCAACTCACTTAACCCCGATTGCCTTGCCAAAAAAA
Organism: Vombatus ursinus; assembly: GCF_900497805.2. Taxonomy (NCBI): domain Eukaryota; kingdom Metazoa; phylum Chordata; class Mammalia; order Diprotodontia; family Vombatidae; genus Vombatus; species Vombatus ursinus. The sequence goes on from NW_020954552.1 coordinate 1,485,076, forward strand.
AATTATTTCAATGGATCTGTAACCTCATGAATATGGATATTCCCCTCATGGGTGCAGGTCATAACTCATCCATGCCTTCTTCTTCAATGTGATGTTTTTTATGTTCTCCTATTAATCCTCAGATTAATAGACATTCTCAATATGCTAGAGGCTAACCTGATAGCTCTCAGGCCGTACACCTTTGCTTATAATTTAATTTTGCTAACGACCTGCCCACTGCTCTTTCTGATCACAATTTCCTGGCTATATTTTATGCCAATTGTTTGGAGTTTTTTGGTGTTCATTTAATTTTAATTTATTTAAAAATTATCAAACATCAAATTTTTTTCTCCCTCTCATCTCCTTGCACTCACTCAAAAGAAAGTCAGAAACTTGTATCATATAATCATAGCCAAGCAAAACAAATCTTCACTTTAGATGTATCCAACAATTCATTTCTTATTGTGTATATTAAATCATGGCCTCTCTGTCATAAGGTGGGTACAATATTCTTTATATATTTTAAATTCATCAGAAGAAATGTTGGGAATCAATCATAAATGTTTTCTGTTTAAATTCTGCCTGTAGCTTTCCCCAGTACCCTGACTCGGAAGTGATCCCTGAATCCTCTGAACTCTCATAGTGCTTGGTGCCACTCATGTAGTTTCTCATGATGCTTTGTATATTATTTGTTTTTGCATATGAAGAATTGCAGTGGGACCTTAAAGGCCATACAGTCCCATCTGTATCTGGACAAAAGTCCCTTCTAAAACATCCCCAACAGAGAGATCATCCAGCTTTCACTTGAAGATCTCTAGTGCTGAGAAGCCACTACTTCCAGAGACAATCCATTTAATTTTTGGACAGTAAGGAAATATTTTCATACGTCAAACTTAAATCTACCTCTCTGAAACCTCCACTTGGTGTTCACAGCTCTATCCTCTGGGGTCCAACAAAACAAACCTAATTCCTCATCCTTCCCCCTACCCCTTATTCTTCTTCCACATTTTAGCCTTTCAAATATAAAAAGAAAGGTATCATGTATCCCCAAGAGAGGGAGTTCTTAACCCTTTTTGTGTCATAGGCCCCTTAGCAGTCTGATAAAACCTATGGACCCCTTCTCAGAACAATGTTTTTAAATGCATAAAATAAAACCACGTAGGATTACAAAGGAAATCAATTACATTGAAATGCAGTTATTGAAATATATATATTTAAAAAAAAGTTCACTGTTGAAGAATCCCTCCTCTTAGTCTTAGCTCTTCCAGATGAAACATTCCTGGTTCATTCAACTGATTCTCATATGACATTTTGAAATCTTCAACATCCTGGTCACCTTTCTCTGGAAAATTTCCAGGTCATCAATGTCCTTTCTAAAATGTAGTTCCTTGAATTAAACACAGTACTCTAGATATGAACAGAATAGGCTCAGAGTACAGTGGGACTATCACCTTCTTAATCCTGAACACCATGCCTCTCCGTGTAATCCAAAGTTGCACAAACTTTTTGGGGCTGTCATATGTTTGAACAAAGCTGGGGGAAGAGAGAAGAATTCCACCCTGAATCTTCCATTATTTCTTGAATATTTTTCATGCTTAAATCTACTAGGATGTTAGGATTCCCAGCATCTTTTGGGGATTGGTGTTAGTAGGCCTACAAAACTTGACCATACAAATTATCTATAGTGTTGTTCTAGAGATAGGTTTATTTAGTGGGGATAATGAACACACACATACATATGTGAACATAAGTGATTATACATATACATAGACATACGGTAAATTATTAGCTCAGTAACGAGCGTGCCAATTTATTAAGCATGGCTCCTACATAATTAAAATAGAATCCTTAACAATAATACTAGAAATATAAATCACACAATTATTCTTGGCAGAAAATTGTACAGTATTATCTCTCCTTGGCCCATTGGGACAAACCTCCACTTTGGCTTTTCTAGCAGATACTGAGAAAAAAGTGAGAGAAAATTAGGAGAGCACAGCCAGATCTCCACTCCTCTGACCAGCCTGGAAGAAGGGAAGAGTTGGGGCATCTTTTCTGCTTGAAATCCATCAGGCAAGAGAGAAAAAACAGACCTTGCTACTTCATTCTGGCTGCTTAGAAGAGAAGAGACTCTTAATTCAACTCAGCAGCTTTTCTGGTGATCCAGTTAGCAAGGAAGAGAAAGACAGGAGAAGTAAAGAGCAAAACTTCCAGATGCCTTACCAACTACTTCAGGTCAAACAAAACTACATATTTCCAAATCACATATATTCTCTAAATCTCAGCTTCACCTGAAGTGACTACTTACATTGGACGTTTTGCCCAAGGAAGTAGTATAGCCTGACTTCATTATATGAACGGAACATCATTTTCTCTATTCTAGTTCCCATGAGTACTCAGAGTCCATATTTCTTTTTCAGGAGAATCCTGGAAATGGAACAATATTGGAAAGTTGCTTCTTTAATTCCATGATCTTTTCAGGAACAGTCCCATTGCTGGAGTTGGGTAGAGGGTGGGCAGGCTACTCTGTTTCTCTCACCCCCATTTAGATGGCAAGATGGTGTCAGCTGCCATACATGAAATTACTGAGTATGGGTGCAGCAGAGGAGACAGCTATAGGATGCTGGTTCTTGGGAGTTTTTATTATGACAGTTTCAAGAAAAGAGATGAATTGAGGATTTTGTGATAATACTACATTATTTACTGATATTGAACTTTCAGTCTACTCAATTCCTCAAATAATTTTCGATACCCTCCCCACCCCCACCCCCACACCCATCTTGTATTTGGGAATTTGCTTTTGGGGAGCTGTATCTTATTCTCATCTTCTAGATTTTAAGCTCAAACTCCTTGAGTGCACAGATAGAATCATAATAATAATGATAATAGCAATAATTCACATTGATATAGCAATTTAAGGTTTACACAAGACTTTCCTCATAACAACTCTGTAAATGTAGATCTTATGCATTTTTATATCCTCTAGAATGCCTAGTACAATGTGTTCTTTGCACATAGTAGGTACTCAGTAAATGTTTTTTAATTGCATAAATCACATTATATTGAATATGTAATATTTAATACTGTATACACATCTACCACCAGGTTTAATTCCTGGTTAAGGCATACGCACATGCACATACACACACACACACACACACACACACACACACACACACATACACATCCATAGTATGATGGCAAAAACACTATTTTTGGGAATTAAAGAACCTGGTTCAAACCCCAGCAATGCCACTGTCTACTGCAGTGATCTTGGGTGAATCACATCATGTTGCTGGGTCTCAGTCTCCTCATCTGTAAAATGAAGGGGCAGTTGGACTAAATGATCTTGAAGGTCTCTTTCAGCTCTAAGCCTTTTCAGTCTTATGTACTTACATATAAAAATGAATGAGGAAATGGGACATAGTAGATAAAGTGTTGGACTCAGAATCAGGAAGACCTGTGTTTGAATCCTACCTGTGACACTTACCAGTTGAGTTACCATGTGCAAGTCATTTGACCTCTTTGAGTCTCAGTTTCCTCATCTGTATGGGGAAAATAACTTTATAGAGTTGTGAAGTTAATTGAAATAATGTGAGTAAAGTCCTTTTGTTGTTTAGTTGTGTCTGACTCTTTATAACCCTGTGGACCATACTGTCCATGGAATTTTCTTGGGAAAGATACTGGACGGGTTTGCCATTTCCTTCTCCAGTGGATTAAGACAAGCTGAGGTTAAATGACTGGCCCAGGTCACACAGCTAGTAAGTATCAGAGGCTGGATTTGAACTGAGGTCTTCCTGACTCCGGGCCTAGGGCTCTATCCACTGACCCACCTACGTACCTTGTAAAGAGCTTTACAGACTTCAAGAGCTTTCATTATTATCCACATTTCTAGAGAGCTTTAAGATTTTACAAAGGACCCTCTTCACAACAACCTCTGTGATGTAGATAGTGTAGACATCATTATTCCTCTTTTACAGATGAGAAATTGAAGTTCTACATGTTTAAATGATATTCCTATGTGATGGCTAGTGTTCATAGAAGCTTCAATTCAAACTATCTTCTGATAAACCCAGTGTTTTTGCCTGCCATGTGTGTATCTCTACGTATATCTCTATTTTTATATCTATCAGTCAAATTAATACCTCACCTTTTCCTTTTTCTAAATCTATGGTCAGATTACAAATGGCTTCTCATTGAACTACTTGTATTTTTATGTCAAATTTTATATTTAGCTACAAACTGTTACCAGGACATCAAAGTAAAGAGAACAGCTATGAAGCAGTATGACAATACATTCTTAAAATCTCTCCAGAGAAAGGCCCTGTTCTAAAAACAGTAACTTGGAATTACGTGTACTTTCTCTTTCAGATTTTTACTCTGAAAAATTTAATTCATTCTTAGTCCAGATGAGTAAGCTTGAGTCATAATGTTCAAGCTGCACAATGGAAAAGGAGCCCTGTCAGTGGAGGCAAGGGATTTACAAACTGCTGTAAAATCATGACTTCTCCCTAACTGATGTTTCAAGACCAGAGAATTGATTTGATAAATTAACTACTTGCAAACTTCTGAAAGCAGAGGCTTGGAAGACTATAAAGTACAAATCCTTGTCTGCAGAAAAGATGAAGCTACTAAAGGTAACTTTATCAATGCTCTGAGTATTCTCAAGGTGACTGTATTCTAACTACCAAACCAGAGAATCAACTTGATTCTGAAGAATTCGAGACAAATGATCTTATATGCTCAGTAGGACTAGACTTGGGTAGAAAAATATCCATAGAGTTTGAGGCAAGAAAGAATGGTTATAAGGAAGATTAATCAGCTCCAGGGATTCCACCCCCTCTTCATTTACGCACTTCCCTACTGGCTGATACACAATTTCCCTATTGGCTACATGTTCTTTTTCATCACTTTTACATTTCTATTTTGATGGAATTTCTCTCTCTCTCTCTCTCTCTCTCTCTTTCTCTCTCTCTCTCTCTCTCTCTCTCTCTCACTTTCTGTTCATATGAAAACCTCAAAGGGAAAACTTTGCCTGCTTTTTATCTTGGGAAAACATCTATAGCCCATTTATGAAGGAGTTTGTAACCTAGAGAATTTTTATCATGTTCTCTGATTAGTTATATGGATGCTACTTAGTAATGTGGGTATAGTTAAGACAAACTGGATAGAGATGAATATACTTACTGCCTGTTCAAAAGCTGAACATAGAACATTATTTTAAGAAGTCAAGATCTGAATCATTAAAGCAGCAGGAAAAAATAAAAGTAATCTTCAGTGGAGCCCTAGTGAGATCACATAAAGCTATTACAGACTATGATACAGGTTCTTAACCCAGGGTTCACAGATGCCCAGGATGTCTGTAGATAGATTTCAGGGGTCTCTCCCACCATTTTCTTCGACTACTATTTCTTGAACAGAACACTCCATCTCCTGACCCTGGGTATTTTCATTAGATGCCCTTCATGCCTGGAATGTTCTCCCTCCTCTTGCTATCCTTTCTCATCTGTTTTCCTTCATATTACATCTAAAATCCCACCTTCTACAGGAAGCCTTTCCTAATACTTCTTAATTCTAGTGCCTTCCCTTTATTGGAGATTTCTAATTTATTTTGTAAATACTTTGTTGTATATAGTGGTTTGCATGTTTTCTCTGCCATTAGACTGTGATTTTCTTTATATCCCCAGAGTTTAGTACAGTGCCTGGTACATAGTAGATGTTTAATAAATGTTTATTGACTGACTAGATGAGAAAGATTCCAACTTTATTTTCAATAACCTCTAACTGAAATTTAGCATTTTCTTCAATCATGAATTTTTAAAAAGCCATAATTCTGAGAAAGTGTCCATAGGTTTCGTCAAACTGCTGAAAGGGAATTCATGACATAAAAAAAAAAAAGGTTAAGAAAAACTGGTTTATGTATTATCTCACTCTTCTAGTTATCATGGTTAGTTTTTCACAAAATTGGTACAGTCTAAATAGGAACCACATCAGGATGTGGTAAAAAAAAAAGAAAAGAATATTTTTGCCACTAGATACTATCAGGATTATAATTTAAGTATCCTCATTATTTTTAATGTATTTTTACTGACTTCACTTTAGACAAAGTGGAGTTTAGATAATCAAATCAAATGGGGCATTGGCTTTTCATTTTCTATTGTTTCAGCCAGGAAACAATTTTCATTTACTGCTTTAGAACAAGTCTGCCATTGGATATAAGGAGAGAATTTTCCTCTGCCACTATTAGATTATAACATAGTAAACCTTACTCATACTTTTCTATGTAGTATTTTGAATCCCAAACTCTTCCCATTTTGCTTTTAAGAAGAATGTAGAAGCTTTTCTTTCCAGGAAATTAGGCTTATTGTTCTTGAGAGGAAATCAATCAACCAATTGATTTCAACCAATTTATTGAGCGCTTATTATCACTGGGCTATGTACTATGGGGAGTAGTCAAAGAAACAGTTGTGTCTACTCTTAAGGACATTTAGAATGTAAGATCATTGAGATTAAGTATTGTTTCATTCTTTGTATTTGCATCCCTAATTCTTAGCATGTGGTAAGTGTCTAGTAAACGTTGGTGGATTGATTAATTGGCATAATAATTTAACACTGTATAGATATAACCATTTGATATTGAATTAACTGGATATCTTTCCCTAAATATTTGAATTCAAATGCTTTTTACAATATGACTGAATTAAGACGTTGAAAGAAAAAGAAAACATATCCAAACTCCCCTTACTACATTACCAAATATTAGCACCTTCTTTCTCCATTGTATTAATTTAATTTTTCTTTTTTTATTATGAATTAAATGTCAACAAATATGAACATTTCAATATACGAAGAACAGAAAACAAGGATTGTATGTGAAACTATGAAATTCTGTTACATCTAATTTGTTTTTTAAAGTGTGTAGTGAATATGACAGTGACAGCACTGCTCTGTTCTGAACTTTTTTGTACTTTCTTCTGTGTCCTTGTAAAAAATTGTTTCACTGATGCTCTTTTCTTTCTTCTCTTCTTTTTGCACAGCAACTTCTTTCCCCAATTTTTTCCCTCCCCCCACCGTAGAAGGCCTCTATTATAACAAATAAGTACAGGGAGCGAAACTATTCCATGAGCTGGATGCATCTCTAGATCATCACCTCTCAGCCAAGAGGTGAGAAACATGTTCCATCTTTAGTCTTTTGAAGTCATGCTTGGTCATTGCATTGGTCACAGTTCTTAAGTCTTTCAAATTGTTTTCCTTTATGGTATTGCAGTCATTATTCTGCTTCTTCACTTCATAATGATCAACTATACTAGTCTTTTAAAGTTTCTTTGACTTTCTATGCCTTCATTTCTTTTTTTCATTTCTTATGGAGCAATAATATTCTATTAAAATTGTATGCTACATTTTGTTCATCCGTTCCCCAACTGATAGGACCCACTACATTTCCATTGTTTTACTACAACAAAATTGCTGCTATAAATATTTTTTACATATTTTCCTTTCACTTTATCTATGATCTCACTTAATTGTCTCAAATTCTAAATGCAATGATTTTGTTTGTATGTGAACTTTGCAAATTTATGTAGTCAAAATTGTCCATTTTATCTCCTGTGATCCTTTAACACTTGTGTAGTTAATAACTTTTTCTCTTTTCTTAGTTGTAAAAAAAAATCTTCTTTTCTGCTCCTTTAATTTGTTTATGATGTGACCTTTTATTCTTGTACCCATTTGGAGCTGATTGTAGTATATAGTATGAGATGTTGGTCCATACCTAATTTCTGCCAAACTGCTTTCCAGTTTCCCCAACATATTGTATCTGTTAGTGAGTCTGTACCTAGTAGTAGAATCTTTGGGCTCATTGAGCATTATGCTAACAAGTTTATTTTGTGAATATGATCTGTTCCACAGATCAACTTTTAATTTAGAAAGTTTTGATTATTACTGCTTCATAGTATACTATTTAGATCTGGTATTGCTAGGTCCCCTTCCTTTGAACTTTTTTTCCATTATTACTATGAAATTCTTGACTGTTTGCTTTCCATATGAACTTTGTTGTTGTTCTTTTTTCTTCTAATTTCATGAAATAACTTTTTGTTAGTTTGATTGGTCTGGCACTGAATCTGTAAACTAATTTTGGTAGTATTATCACTTTTATTATATTGACACGATCCAATTGTGAACATGAAATGTCTCTCCGATTGTTTAGATCTGCATTTATTTATTTATTTATTTTTTGCTTTTTTTTTTTTGGCAATTGGGGTTAAGTGACTTGCCCAGGGTTCACACAGTTAGTAAGTGTCAAGTGTTTGGTCTGAGGTCGGATTTGAACTCAGGTCCTCCTGACTTCAGCGCCGGTGCTGTATCCACTGCGCCACCTAGCTGCCCCTGCATTTATTTCTTTTAAGTGGTTTATAGTTGCATTCATATAATTTCTGTATGTGCCTTAAAAACTGGATTCCCTGATATTTTATATATTTTGTAATTATTTTTCATGTAATTGCATTTGGTATCTCTTCCTTTTGGGTTTTGTTGGTAATATATAAAGGCCAAAGAGTTTTACTGGTTTAATTTATATCCTGCTACTTCCCTAAAGATGTTGTTTCAATTTTTTTCAGTTGATTTAGTTTCTCCATGGAAACTATAACACCATTTGCATTTGTTTTGCTTTTCCCTCTAATTATTGCCTCAACTTCTTTTTCTTATGTGATTGTCATAGCAAGCATTTCTAAGACAGGATGAAATAATAGTGACAATAGATACACTTGCTTTACCCTGATCTTATTGGAAAGACCTCTAGCATTTTCCCACTGTAATTACAATTCTTGGTTTTAGGTAGATGATATTTACCAAATTAAGGAATGGCCCATTTATTTTTTATGCTTGTAGTGGTTTTTTGTTTTTGTTTTTAACATAAAGGAGTATTGTATTTTGTTAAAAGCTTTTCCTTTGCATTTATTCATCATGTGATTTTTATTGCTAATAACATATTTATTAAGTTTATAGTTTTCCTAATATAACCATTTCTGCATTCCTAGTATAAATCCAACCTAGCCATAATGAATACCCTTTTAAATATGTTGTTGTTAATTTTGTTAATATTGTATTCAATGTTTTTCCACCAATATTCATTAGGAATATGGGTCTATTCTTTACTTTACTTTATCCCTCCCTGGTTTAGGTATCAGGAACATATTTTTCTCACAGAAGGAGGATTTAGTAGAACTTATTTTTCTTTTCTATTTTTTTGGTAAATGATTTATATAATGCTTGAATTAATAGTCCTTTTAATGCTTAATATAATTTACTTTGGAAGTTTATTTTTGGCTTCTTTGACTTTTTTTCTGTGGTTGGGTTATGTAAATTCTTCTTGTTCTGTTAATATGGACATTTTACATTTGGGTAATGTTCAGCAGTTTCAGTTATGAGTTTTGTTGGTATATGTTGGGCAAAATAATTTCCAATAATGTCTCCCTTTTTCTTTTGATTTGTTGTGAATTTTCCTTTTTCTCTTTTGATGCTGGCAATCTAGTTTTCTTCTCTTATTTTCTTGTCAGATTGAGATCTGATCCTAAAGAATGATGAGTATGTATGTGTGTGTGTGTGACTGTGTGTGTGTGTGTGACTGTGTGTGTGTAAGAGAGAGAAAGAGAGAGAGAAAGAGAAAGAGACAGAGAAAGAGAGAGAGAGAAAGAGAGAGAGAGAGAGAGAAAGAGGGAGAGAGAGAGAGAGGGAGAGAGGGAGAGAGAGAGAGAACAATCCAGTCTAAGATTTCAGAAAAGATGAGGGGTAGGAACCAATTACTTCTATTATATATTACAAATAATGATCAGATTCTTTCCCTTTCTCCAATCCTTTCCATTTTGTAAAGAGTAGAGTGGGAGACAAAGAGGGAAAAATAAGGGAGTATAATGGAGGGAAACACAAAATTAACAATCATAATGGTGAACATGAATATAAAGATCCCATCCATAAAATGGAAAAAGATAGCAGAATAGATCAGAAAGCAGAAACCAATAACATTGTTTACAAGGAACACACTTGAAAATAAAGATTTACACATAACTAAAATGAGGAGCTTGAACAGAACTTATTAAAATAAGTAGGGGTAACAATTTTCATCTCAGACAAGACAACAGTAAAAATAGAGATGGTTAAAATAGGGAAACTACTTTATATTTAAAGGTACCACAGATAATTATAGATACATATATATATGTACATATATATATACTAAATGGCATAACATCTAAGTACTTGAAGGAAAAATTAATTGAATTAAAGGAAGAAATTTAAAATGGCTAGGGATGTCAATGGGCACTTTTAAGATAGTCAAATTTAACAAAAAATCTAGAAATAAAAGATCTGCATAGAAGTTTAATAAAAGTTAGATATCACAGTCCTTTGACAACTGCTAAATGGAAATAGAAAAGAATATGTGTATTCTCAGCAGTTTGTGACACCTTTATAAATATTGGCTATATGCTAGGGCATTAAACCTTAAGCAAACGCAAAAAAGCAGAACTATGAAACATATAGTTACTGACCACAACACAATAACATGTATAATCAATAAATGCAAATTAATCAATAAAATGTACCATTAAACATATAGTTACTGACCATAACACAATAAAACTTATAATCAATAAATGCAAATTAATCAATAAAAGGACCTTTGAATAAAGGATTTAAATTTAAATGAAGACTAAAATAATTTAATCATGAGGTATTGGTAGATCAAAGAACAAATCATAGAAACAATACACAATTTCATTAAAGAGAAAGACAACAATGAGACAATATTCCAATACTTTTGGAATGAAGCCAAAATTGTCCATAAGAGAAATTTTATATCTTTGAAATTTTTCATTAACGAAAGGAGTTAATTAACTGAGCATGCAACTAAAGAAAGGAAAAGTAATTATTTCAAAAATAAAAATTCTGAAAATCAGAGTTAAAATAGTAAACAATAAAACCCTTTTTGAAACCATACATAAAATTAGGTGACCCTCTCAAGTACAACTTACGGGTTCACTCTCCACCTTCTGCTTCAGTGAGGCATTGACTGACAACCATTTATAGCCCTAGGACATACTTGGGGGACAAGACTTATTCCCATCTCATTTCCCTTGAGACCTTCTCCAAGGAAAGGAGGGCACTCTTAATTCCTAACCCGGCTCCTATACATTGACCTGCTCCTGCTTGCTCTGAAGTAGGTCTCTTTAGGCCAGGTTAAACTTCTTGTATTCTCTGCATGTGTTCTTCTTCAGTGGTAGGATGGTAGCCTCTGGGATTACATACTTCATGTGTACATGGGAGAGGATTTTTGTCACTTTATTTGATATGTTATTTGTTTAGATATTTTTTTATTTTGAACTAATGAATCCTTTGATCCATGGGTAAATATATCACTGGAGACCTGGTAACATATAGCTTTGAGTGGTTGATCCACAGATTATTTTGAATGTAGGGTAGTTTTTCTGGTGTTCCTCTTATGAAAAGGGGTTTTCTGGGTGCTACATATCAATTCTAGCAAAACTTTTTGAAAATACCTCACTTGCTATGCTTATGGACGAGATGGAGAAATTCAGGCTAGCTAGTTTCAGATTGATTTAATCATAGTTGAATAGATTGACTCAAAGAGTAGTCATTAATAAATTAATGTTAACTCCTAGTAAGGTCTGTAGTGCAAGATTACAAGGAGCTGTCCTTGGCTCCATACAGTTCAATACTTTTACTGATGAATGGGATGAAGGAATACATGGTGTTCTTATCAGATTTGTAGTGAATATAAAGCCAGGAGGGGTAAGTTACACATTAGATAACAGAATGAGATCCCAAAATATTTTCAACAGTCTAGAATTGTAGTCTCTAATCTTTTTTGAGGATTATCCCTGTCACTATAAAAAAATTGAGATCATTTTTATAGGCATATATATATAAATTACATACATATGCAACCATACCAATACATTTTGTACATGATAAAATGTACAAATTAGAAAGTAGAAATAAAAAATAACAAAATTGAAAAAATAATATTTTAAAAATAATTAAAAATAAAATTTTATTTATTAATGGCACAAAATCCTCATTAAATTATCATTATGACTTTTTTTAATGAGAAAATGTGATTTCATAAGTTTCATTATTTTAGAAAAACTTTGTTGAGCACTTTGTGATACTGTGTTTTGAAGGTCTTATTTTAAGCTTAGTTTCCATCAGTACTTGATAGTCATAGCTGAACAAGATACAAGTGCATCCCATACCTAAACATTTATTGGTCCATGACACTAATTTTTCAATCCCATCCACTACATATACAAAGGTTTTTGTTGAAATTTGGTTAGTAAATTTCTATATTCCTTGATTAGTTCTTGCAAATGAAGCAGATGTTGTTTCTTATTATATTTTCAACAAATGGGTTCAAAACCTCCTTGTCTTCTTTGTTTGGAAAACTTATAAACAGGTCAAAATTATCTACATGTTGAAAGTGTGTAGATGTGAGCAGTTTTATAGATGATACACACATTTTAAAAAGTTTTATTGATGTTTTGGTTTTACATTACAAACATAGATTATTCAGAGAGATTATATGGAGAGATCTTTTGGTAACAAAGTAAAATGGTTAACTAAAACTAATAAGTGATCTTATCTGAAATGTCATTTGTGACATTTCACATTTGTAGTACTCTCCACTTCTCTATTTAAAAACAATGAGTAGAAATCTGTTATCTCCCCTTCCCACTCTATGCCTTATTGGGGGAGAAAAAAGAAAAGAAAACAAATTTCTTGCAACCAATATACATGCATAGTCAAGCAAAACAAATTCTCTCAATTACCACTATGTATGTCTATGTCTATGTCTATGTCTATCTATATCTATGTCTATATCTATATATCATTCTGCACGCTAAATCTGTCATGTCTGTGTGGTCTGAGGTTTTATCATCGGTCCTCTGGAATCATGAATGATATTGTATTGTTTAAAGTTCTCACAGTTTTCAAAATTTTTTGTTTATACATTATTGTTATCATATAAATTGTATTGGTTCTGCTAATTTCATTCTTCATCAGTTTATAAAAACCCTCAAAATTGTTCGCTTTTATGCTATTCATATTAGTGCATATTTTTCTTTTTTTAATTAATTAATTTATTTTGATTTATCAACAATCACTTCCATAAGCTTTTGAGTTTAAAATTTTTCTCCCCCTTCCTCCCCACCACCCTCCCCAAGATGGTGCACAATCTGATATAGGTTATACATATACATTCCTATTAAACATATTAGTTATGTTGTAAGTAAGAATTAGAACCAATAGGAGGAACCATAAGAAAGAGGAAACAAAACTCAACAGAAGAGATAAAAAATAGCACGTAGTAGGCTTCAATCTGCATTCAAACTCCATGGTTCTTTCTTTGTATGTGAATAGCATTTTCCATCATGACGCCTTTGGAGATGTCTTAGATCCTTGTATTGCTGGGAAGGGTTAAGTTTATCAATATTAGTCATCGCACAACGTTCTCTTGGTTCTGCTCTTAGTGCATATTTTTCTTCCAGTTCTGCTCACTTCACTCTGCATCAATTCATATAAGTCTTTCCATATCTTTTCAAACTCATCTATTTCCTCATTACTTACAACACAAAAATACCTCATCACATTCTTGTATCACAATTTGTTCAGCCCTTTTTCAACTGATGGACATCCTCTAAGTTTCCAATTTTGCTACCAAAAAAGAAAAGAGTTCCCATAAATATTTTTGTACATAAAGGACCTTTTCTTCTTTCTTTGATGTCTTTTGGGTATAAGCCTAGATGGGTCAAAGGACATACACTATTTAGTAACTTATTTGTGTATAATACCAGATTCCTTTCCAAAATTGTACTCATTTGCAGACACATTAATGTGTTCATTTTCCTGTAACTCTCTCAACATTTATTATTTTCATTTTTTTGGTCATCTTTGCCACTCTACTTTGAAGAAAAATCTCTGAATCATTTTAATTTGCATTTTTCCAATTAGTAGTGATTTGAAACATTTTTTCATATGGCTATAGATAGTCTGAGTGTTTACATTGTTTTTTGGCAACAAAAGCTTAGTTTTTGAATGTCTTGTTGATTGTGATGGATTCATGTTATCATTAGTTTATATCAGAGTGCATAATATACACTTAGGCCAAGGTTCATTGTTAATTATAGTGCATATAAATCCAAACTTCAAATAATTTTCCTGATAATTTTGAGTATTTTTGATCTGTTTTCTCAGATTTGATTAGGTCATAGTTGTTTTTTAACAATGACTAATGAAGGACTTGTTTTTTGAGCAGGAGGTATGTCAACTTTACTATTTTCTTGTTTTCTTGTGCACACATTATTACTATTATATTCAATTCAAGGTATGTTTGTAGAACTGAAAAACAATTACATGTCCCTTTGGGAAAGGTTGGTTTAGTAAGAACTATATAATATGATTTGTAAATACAATTAACTAAGGACATATAAACTGCAATACTTTGAAGGAGGAATTCATTCATTAAGTGCCTGATATGTGCCAGGCAACGTGCTAGGTGCTTTACAAATATGACCACTTTTGGTCCTCACAAGAACATTGTGAGGTAGGTGCTATTATTTACCCCATTTTACCACTAGGAAACTGGGGCAGACAGAGGTTAAGTGACTTGCCCAGAGTCACACTGCTAGTATAAGCCCAGCACTCTATCCACTGTGTCACCTAATTCCCCTTGAAAGTGAAAAGCATTACTAGTAGAAAACTAGTAGCAAAAGCATTATTGAATTCCTACTCAGGAATACTGAATTTAAAATGTGACCATCTGACATAAGGACTGAATGTGGATGAAAGTATTAGTTCATCTATTAATTAATAGTAAAGCTTAATTTATTTCTATTTTTAAATATAAATATAGAGGAATTATTGATTTACAACAATGTGTTGAATTAATAAAGTAAAAGTCAGTGGGGATAAATGTAAAGCTCTAAAATTTGGGTTAAAAATGGGTACAAGATTGAGGAAGTGTTGCTAGACAGTAATTTGTCTGGAAAAGATCTGAGATTCTGGAGGATTGAAAGCAGAGTATGAGTCAACAGTGTGACCTGTCAGTCAAAAAAGCTAATATGACCTTAGTCTCAATTGAAAGTCACAACGCCCAGAATGTGAGGGGCTATTGCTTCACTGTACCCTGTCTTGACCATCCACACCTGAAATACTGTCTTCAGTTCTGAGTGACCCATTTGGAAAGGAACATTGATAAGATGGAGATTGTTCAGGATTTTGCCATGTGAGAACAAGATGAAAGAGGTGATAATGTTTAGCCTGAAGGGTTAGAGTTGAGAGAATCATGGTAGCTCTCTTCAAGTATTTGAAGAATTGCCATTTGGAAAAGGGGTGAGACCACATAGGGCAAAACTGGGTGTAATGGGTAAATGTTTTAGAATCTGATCGAGATTAGATATAAGGAAGAACTTCCTCACAATTAGAACTACTCTAAAGTGGAATGGATTGCCTTGGGAAGGAGCAAATACTCCTTTTGAAGGCTAGGTGACCAATTGTTAGGGATATCGGAGAGGCATTCTAGCATCATTCACTCAATCTGCAAATGTTGATCCAGTTACTACTTTGTGCCAGGTACTGTGCCAGATACAAATAAAAACAAATGTGTTAGCTTAGATCCCCTCTGAGGTTCATCCTATCTAAGATTCTGGGAAATGAGAAGCACCTCAGAGTTCTCAAATAAGAGAGGCATGTGATCGGGGCTATATGTTAGCAAAATTAATCTGACAGTGGGGCACAGGATGAATTGGAGTAGGAACAGCTCTCAGTAGTGCTGAGGAGTATACTAGATTTTCTTTTATGCTGGGGCTGCCTGCAGCCAGTATAAATAAATTGGGAGAAGCAAGGCTTTCAATGATGGTTTTTGAAAACTAGGCCTTATACTGTATGTGCAGATGCTTATTGTACTTGGAGACAGAAGAGAGGAAACAGGTAGGACTTTGTTACAGCAAAGTAGCATGGCTATATGGGTCAGGTGTTCTCTCTCTGGGCTAGTTCCCTTTTTTGGGGGGGAATTCCTCTGGTCCTCAGGAACTTATCATGCTTTCAAGGAGCTTATGTTCTATAAGTGTGTGTATGTGTGTGTGTGGAACAACAATATAAACATAGATAAGTATCATTAAAGCATTTGATGAGAGATAAAACACTAAGAACTGGAGGAATCAGAGAAAGCTTCACCAAAGAGATGGTATTTCAGCTGATCCTTAGAGGAAAATAAGGATTTTGAGATTGAAACACTAAGGAATAAGTCTTTTGCTGGCCTTGAAACATAGATTTAGTGTCTTAATTATTGATATCTTTTTATATCACTTTCATTTTCAAATATTTCTTTTTCCCCAACCAGAAACCATTCTTTATAACAAAGACTAAAATGGGAAAAAATGTTTTGATACAACAAACATCAATTGAGCAAGTCAGAATATGTGATGTTCTGCACCCAAAGTCTGCAAAGAGAAGTAGGTGAATTTTCTCCTCTCTTCTCTGGGTTCAAGTTTGGTAATGATTACAAAGCATTTTGTTTTGTGTTTCATTTACTTTGCTGTAGTCATTTTGTATATTGTTTTCCTGGTTTTGGTTATTTCACTTTGGATCAGTCTTCCTAAGCTTTTCAATAGTTTTTATATTTATTGTTTTTTATGGTACATTACACTTATGGACCCCAACTCTAGGATAGTGAGTTACACACTGCAGATACTTAATAAATTCTTGGTGAATTGACCCCTTCTGAACCTCAGCTTATTGAACCTCAGTTTCCCTTTCTGTTTAATAAAGGTGTTGGACTACATGGCTTTTGAGGTCCCTTCCAGCTTTAGATCCAAGGTTTTATAATTGTATGTAGTTTCCATTTACCTATGGGCATGTCTATGTCAGAAGTTGAAAAAATTTGAAGCCATTCAGCTAATAGATGGTATGGTCCTGTGATTTCCCAGATGTGAAAAATATGGAGGCAGAATCAATGTTAATTAATTTGACATTAGCCATTTATTTATTGATCATGTGGAATGATAGAGAAGTATTGAACATGAGTGACACAGAATGCCAAGCTCAATGGAGGCCACCATGATTTGCTTTGGAAAAGCATTCCCTTTCCCAAGAGAAGGGTCAGCAGAACCATGACTTGTGAATTTCTACCTCTACCTTCATGAACATTATCCAGGGCTTGGTCTTCATGGTTGGTAAAACCTTCAGACACTACACCTTAATTTGCCATCCTTTTTTTATACTGTAGGTCAATCATATCCTTATATATATAAATATATAATCATATCCTTATATATATAAATATATAAAGAAATTCATTTTCTCTTACAAGATAATGGAAGTTCCATAAAGCTCTGTTATGCCTGTTCTCTGACATTGCTGTTATTAGTGAGTTCTACTGTGCGCGAATACGTTATGGTTGGTGTGTCTAATAGGGTCAATGTGTGGAAGTGGTCTCCAAGTCCGTTCTTGGGGGATAAAAAAGCTTATCTAGTATTTTTTTTAATGGGTACTACTCTAGTACTTAATATATTTTCCAATAAAATGGAAAAAGGAATCATAAGAAATTTATTTTATGGAAGCCTAATATATGGAAAGCACTATTCTAAATATTGGGGGAGATACAAAGATAATTAAATATGATTCCTGATCTCATGAAGCTTGCATTATCAATGTGAGAATGTGCTATACACCTAAGTATACAGTAATATATTCGTCTTGTTTCCTTGGTAGACATGGAGGACCATAGTGTAGGATAAGGATGAAAAGGTTTTTGAAAGTATTGAATACCAGGTAAAGAAGTTTGGATTTTATTTAGTAGACCATAGGGAGTCATTGAAGAGCTTTGAGCACAAAATTCATATGATCATATTTGTGCCTAAGGAAGATAGATTGGAGGGGGAACCCTCTGTAGGCAGAGAGAATAAGAGGCTGTTGCAGTAACTCAGGAGAATGGCTATGAGGAGGGCCTGTCCTTGGATAGTGGTGGTAGGAATGGACAGAACAGCATAGATTTGAAAGCTATTTTGGAGGTAGTCTTGCTCAGTGACTGGACGTGGAGGTGAGATATAAGGAATCAAAGATGATACTGAGGTCATGAGTAAGGGGTGGTGACATTGATAGAAATAGGGGAATCAGAAGATTTGGGGAAAATTTTGAATTCTGTTTGGGATACAATGAGTTTTGGCTATTTTGTGAATCCATCGTTTCAATGATGTAGATGCCTCTCTCTCAGCATAGATGACAATCCTTCTTAATAATTATAACTCATATTTGTATAGGGCTTTAAGGTTTATAAAGTGCTTTACTTACAGCAAAACTGTGACATATGTATAGTGAAAATATTATTGTAATAGAGACTTTGCTTTTGTGTACTCCCAGATCACTTCAAATGGAGGTGACCATGTGGGATCTATCAGGGACCTGCTTTTAGGAGAAGACATTCTGCATTCCCTTGCTATATGAGAGGGTATAGCCTCTTCCAATTGGCTGCTTAGCCAGAACAGGCTGCATCTTTAACACAATGAGACTGTGACCCTCTCACTCTTTCCCTCCATTGTCTAGAAAAGAGTAAAGGTACCATGAACCTAACTGGTGAGGGGGGAAGGTCTGTCTTCCCTTCTCCTCTTCCTCTTCCTCTCAGGAGGAGGAGAACTAGCCAGTTTGCACTAGCCACCTTACAGGGCTATTGTAAGAATCAAATTAGATCACATTTTCAAAGTGCTTTATTACCATAAAGTATCTGTGGCCTTGAGAAACTGGCTTGGGGGTTTTGTTTTGGTCTGTGTTCTTTTCAGTTCTAGGTGCAGGCAGTGGAATGACCATCTGACCTGCAATCAAGGTGACCTTAGCTGCTGGATTTCAGGTCAGATGCTGTGGTCAGGTAAGCCATAAAGCCCAGAGAAACCAGAGTGTCTTGGGGCTCTAATCCATTGGGGGTTTGGACTCAGAACTTGGTGGGACTATGCTATATAGAAATGGAGCTAAGTTATGGACCTAAATTCCTTCCATAAGCCTCTGTTACATTATTATCCCCATTTTACAGATGAGGAAACCAAGGTTCAGAAAAAATACACTCATGGTCACATAGCTAGTCAGTGTGAATTCTGGGATTTGAACTCAGGTTTCTTATAGCTTCATGTCCAGTGTTCTTTACTATACCATACTGCCATTATTCCTTGATAGACAGTCTTTGTAAGTTGCTGAGGCTGAAATATTAATACCTCTAGACCAAATTTTTGGGTATTAGATACTTCAAGACTGGCCCTTGATTTTTTTTTTTTTTGAGACTGGGTCTTTCTATCTTGCCCAGGCTGGAAGTGAAGTAGCCCCTTAAAGGCCTGATCCCAGTACTGAATGTAATGGAAATTTTAATCTCTTCTGTTTTTTCCAACCTGTGGTGGTATACCCTTTCTTAGGCAGCTGATGGCTCTCTACTCCTGGGGGCTCATCATATTGGCTCTAGACTCAGCATTGATGAACACTCACTTGGCTTTAGCCTCTCTGCAGATTGGAACTTTCAAACTCAAGTGATCCATAACCCCTTCGCCTCTCCCAATAGCAGGAATTATATAGTCTCATCACACCACCCCGAGCAAGGCTAGTCCTTGAAAAATAGACTCACGGTCTGTCTCCAGGGCCAACCTCAAGCTATTCAAGCTTTGGCTTCACTGATAGCCTCTGGCCAACTCACACCATGATAGAACATCAGAAGAAGACTTTAGTAGAGGATGTTGAAGTGTGATGAATGTTGTAATAATAAACAATTTACTCTCATTTTCATGGATGTTTGGGGACATTAGGGTACCATATCTAGATAAAATCAAGTTTCTTTACTTGGTAACTTTCAGAGTTACGAGGTATGAGCTCTTCAGTGGTATTCCTGCTTCTGAATTTGCACTTCAGTGGAGATCCCTTGTTAGTAAAAAAAAATATATATATATATATATGTATAATTATATAAATATGTAAATATGTGTGTGTATGTGTGTGTGTGTGTGTGGAGTTGAGGAATGTCCATGTATGTAGGTTGGGACAGTGAAGACAGTTGAATTAGACATGCTCTTGAGGATAGTAGCTTGGGAAACGGGAAGTTGAGAGGGGCAAAGTGGAAAATCCATGGAACTCTTGGCTCTGGTGGTTGGGATGTTGGTGCATGGGGTGACAGACAACTCAGTTTATGGTATTCCTTCCCCAAAGCAGTGTATTTTGGGGCAAATGGACACTGTAATGCCTGTGGGGCAGGATCTTGGGCAACAAATACATCATAGAATCATGGCATCAAAGAGTTTGAGACCTCAAAGGAACTGTATGGATCATTTAGTCCAATTCTTTAATTTCACCAAGGAGTAAACATGCCTATAGATGTTAAGTGATTTGTCTAAAGCCACACAGTAAGTGATTGACCAACCTAGGAATAGAACCCAAGTTGCCTGACTACTTCTCTAGTATTCTTTCCATTGTACCATGTTCATCATCTGTTCTTGTCCTGAATGAGCTTAAAATTTTTTAGGGAGATAAGATTTACATGCATAAACTATTTAGAGAAGCAGTTGAAACAGTAAATTAAAAATGTTAAGTGAAATATTGAAAGACAAAATGTATAGTGTGGAGAACTAATGTTCTGAGCAGCCCTTCATTCAGTCAGTGCTGACTGGAGTTATCAAGGAAGGCTTCATGAAGGGAGGTGGGATTAGAGTAGGATCTTAAGTATGAAGAGAGGACGAGAGAGGAAGGACATTTCAGATATATGAGTAGCATGGACATAATAACACTTGTAGGAGGGGAATAGTGGAGGTGCAAATCTGAGATTATTGATAGCCATCCAGATACTTTACATTCCCTAAAAAAGGTTGAAAAAAGACCCATTTGGACATTGGATATTTCATAGTCACATTGGGACCATTCTGTTGGTTCAGTTGAATAGTTGCAAAAACTATCCTCACTAGCCTCCCTTAAGCACTGCTTTGCCAATGAAGATGGAAGATGTTACGGATATAAGGCTCATTTCTGTGTGATGGAGTGGGAGGTGAGAAGACTGGAAGGTTTGAATAGGCCATTCCAGCTGAAGGCCAGAGTCATAAGCTTTGTCAGATGTTTTCAGTTGTACTTGAGATTTTCTCACCATGACCTTCCAGAATAGTCTCAGGCCTAGGGTGGCGACCCTGTCCCTAGAAGCTTCATCACTTTTCTTGTTTGACAACAGCGGCAGGGTTTCTAGATTAGAATGGGACCAAGCCCAGAATTCAGCAGTTAGTCTTTTAGAAACTAATGCAGGTGTGGAAAAAGAAGCAGAGCCTTTAGATGTTCAAAAATCAGCTCTTTCTGCTCATTGCTTGTTACTTGTTTCTTCATTCCTTTCCATAACAGAAACACAGAGAGCTCTCACTTGATGAGTGACAAACACTCTAAGTCACATATTCCACTAATACTTAATCATTCCTTTCTAGGGGTGGGGAACCTGTGGCCTTGAGGCCACATGTGGCCCTCCAGGTCCTCAAGTGCCGCCCTGAATCCAAACTTCACAGAACAAACGGGGATTCTGTGAAGTTTGGATTCAGTCAAAGGGCCGTGCTAGAGGACCTGGAGGGCCACATGCAGTCTAGAAGCTGCAGGTTCCCCACCCCTGCTTTGAACCGTATGTGATTAATAGCTCACATTTTAAAGGTGCTTTAAGGTTTGCAAAGTGCTTTACATGTGTTTTCTTGTTTGATTCCCACAATAACCCTTTGAGGTAGGTGCTGTTATTATTACGCCCCTTGCAGAAATAGGCTTAGATATGTGAAGAGATTTGTTCAAGATCACGTTAATCAGGATGTGAGACCACATCTGAGCTTAGGTCATCCTAAACCTAGCATGTGCCCCCAGCTGTCTAAATTAAAATGAGAGACAGATAGAATTCTGCATGGGGATCTTTTTAAAAGGTACTGTTATGAAAACCATGCCCATATCAACAAGAACTAATACTGTGGCAACTAACCAAAGTGGCTTTTTTTTTTCATTAAAAGTAGAATAATTTTTCAGAACTACTGGAAACGTCAAAGCAGATTTGGCTTCAGTCTCACGGCATTTCACACTATTGAGAATATTGCTACCATTAACAAAAACATTTCTATAATTTCTTCAGTATTGCTCCTGGTGATGAGGGATGTAAAACTGCAGCACACTTTTATGTTTTGAATATTATTATTACATGCTTCTGCCTTTACATGTCAAAAATAACCTTTGTTTTAGTTAAAAAGCTGAATTGATTTTTTTTTTCAGCTAAGCATGTATCAGACTCTGATGATTTATGTTCCATTAAGGATCTCATAGCACTTTTCACAAGACTTAAGAGTTTTTTGGTCAATTATGTGTACAGGTATTATATAGTAGAAATACATATGTATATTATATGTATGTATAGTATGTGTGTGTTTCTTTGACTTCAGTTGGTTATATATATATGTATATATGTATATGTGTATGTATATATGCATACATACATATAAATATTATGGAAGTGTTTCTTTGGCTTCATTTGGTTGAATATGTATATAAATATATAGTTTATGAATATACATACACACACATATATGTACATGTTTATAGTGTATGTGTTTCTTTGGCTTCAGTTGGTTATTATATATGTGTATATATATCTATGTGTGCATGTATATGTATACATACATACAAACAAATATTATAGAAGTGTTTCTTTGGCTTCATTTGGCTAGATATGTATATAAATATAGTTTATGTATATACATATCCACATGCACATATATGTACATAAATATAGCATATGTGTGTTTCTTTGGCTTCAGTTGGTTAGAGTGGAATCAGAGTCATTTGCTTTGCTTTTCTCCATAGTCATGTTTGCAATTTTTCTTCCTCCAAGACTGTAAGCTCCATAAGGTCAGAGACTATATTTTATTTAAACATTGTGTATCCCTATCATGTGCATGCAGGAAGTGCTTAATCAATGTTTGTTTAAGGAAAGACAGACCATACCCTTGACAGGCTAGCTTACAGCATGCCTTTGTTTACAAGGTAGGGTGCACAAAAGGGTGTGGATAGATTGGTAAATCCATCATCATAGCTGGGCTAGCCAAACTGAAGTCATCAGTTCACCTCTGGCTCTGGTCTAGACCTCAGAGCTCACTTTTTGTTTGGAGAATGTCGAGAGCTGACTGAAATGTAAGGTGATACAAATGTTATGTAATACCTATGGGGATACTCCTTGTAAAATAGATTGATGGTTATAGAGACAAACAGTATTGGTACTAAGTCTGGGTTAATTTAAGGTAAAGGAGTAGCAATCATTTCTAGGTGTATTTTAGTGAACTATGGTTGTGGGAAAGACGTGGAGTCAGAAGACCCGGGGTTTGAACCCTCCTTATCACTTTGTGACTATGAGAAAATTATTGAACATCTTAAAATCATAGTGTTCTCATCTGTAAAATGTAAATAATAATATTTGCACTAGCCATCATGCAAGGATGTTGTGAAAATCCAATTCGATCATATTTGCAAAGTGCTTTGTTACCATGAAGTGCCCTAGAAATGTGAGTTCTTATATGACTGATCAACTGAGCACCATTGCTGCTTCTCATTGTAGCTTCTCAGTGAAGAATGTCTGAAATCTGTTATGTAAACAGATGTTAGTACAAGTGCTGTATTTACATAGTGGCCAGCTATATTGGTCAGCCTCATTTAGTCCACTTATGAGATAATGCCTTAATTATATCCAGGACATGACTTCCTCTACTAATACCTTGTGCCGATGCCTTATCAGGGTGTGCAGGTGATCTTGCTTCTCAGCAGCTATGTTAGCAGAGCACAAACTTTGGCTTTGAGTATGGGATGAGTGAAGGACTTTTATGTTTAATCCAGGCTAGGGAAGTCAGAGAAAATTATTATAAGCATGGTTTCAGGGAGATGTATTTTTTGGTGGACACAACCCTGGAAGACTCTTTACTAAGTCAGAAAAGGGATTGTCAACATATTGGGGGAAGGAATGGCTAAATTGTAAATCCTTGACACACTCAAGTTGTGAGTGACTCAATAATAATATATGTTCTTGAAACAGTCCTTTTGGGACTCTGTATTTACTTTGTATATCTCTGCATTTACTTATTTGTATGCATAGTGTTTTCTCCCATGGGTTCTCTTGCATGGTATCTCTTCTTTAGTTGCTAGCCACTTGACTAATCATCCCTCCTATAGACCTATTTACTTGGTCCTTAGCACAGTTTCATACCTTTAGTAGGTACTCAATAAACGTCTTTTGAATTAAATTCAGTGAGCTTCTTCTTCTTCGTGTTCTTCTTCTTCTTCGTGTTCTTCTTCTTCTTCTTCTTCTCCTCATCCTTCTCCCTCCTCCCTCCCTTCCTCTTTTTCCTCCTCCACCTTGTCTTCTTTTTCCTCCTCATCCTGTTTGGCAAATTATGTTTGTTTTGGGTAGATGGTACACCAACACCCAATATTCCTGGGTTGAGATGAGACTTGCTTTTTCCCATGCCTTGCTGCTACTCTTTGAATACTATTCTTAATGTGTTAGGGAAAGTTTTTCTTGTTCAATGTGTTCTTTTTAAAAGGAGTATTGCTTTCTTCAGTGGATTTAAAAATTCTGACTTTGTCCAAAGTATTTTCAGTAGGAATCCCTGATGTTATATGAGTTTTTCAATGAGAAAAGGTGCTGACAGACAAAAATATTGATTTTTACATAACTTTTCAGAACTATACACATTCCTATTTAAGTAAGCTCAATTTTGAATAGCTTTAGTCTGAATTTCTTTATAAGTCATTAATTGTCCTCAATGGTGGGAACATTGAGTCAGTAATTTTCAGTAATGAACCCTATAATGGTTCTTATCTACACATATTCATGACATCATTGATTTTTGAGCTGGAAAGGACCTCAGATGTCCTCTAGTGCAACCTCCCACCCATTTTGCTGATGATCAGATAAAGTTAAGTGACTTCAATAGGTAATGGGTAGGAAGTGGAAGAGCCAATATTCAAACCAAGGTCTTCAGGCTACAGATTTATCCAAATTTCTTTAGCCCTAGAACTAGATAGGTGACACAGTGAATAGAGTGCTAGGCCTAGAGTCAGGAAGACCTGAGTTCAAATCTGACCTGAGATACTTACTAGCTGTGTGACACTGGGTAAGTCACTTAAATTCTGTTTGCCTCAGTTTCCTCAGTTGTAAAATGAGGATAATAATAGTACCTATCTCTTAGGGTTATTATGATGCTCAAGTGAGATAACATTTGTAAAAGAATTAGTACAGTGCCTGGAACATAGTAGGAATTTAATAAATCCTTCCTTCATTACTTCCTTCCCCCCTCCCTCTGCACCATGCTGCCTCTATTCACTTGCCACTGAAAATATTTTTGTTATAGCTGAATATACCATAAAATGTTTGACCCAAACTAATTTTGTGGTCTTCATGTTGATGCAACCTGTTCTACTCTGTGCACATGTATGTCTAAGTAGGAACTTGGCGATGCCTCCTTGGGAGAACTTGATTGATGGTTCATCTGTAACATATTGTATTTTTAAAATATACATTTTGTATAGACTTATATGTACCTGTTGTCTCCTTTGATAAAAGGTGAATTCCTTGAAGGTAGGGATTGTTTCATTGTTGTCTTTGTTTATCTAGTACCTGGCAAACAGCATGTGTCTAACAAATGCCTGTTGATTGACTGAGTAGTCATGAAGCTATATTTCTTCTGGCCAGTTAGCAGACTTAACCCATGAATTTACTTGAGCTGAGATTTTAGTGGCTGTAGGGTAGTGGTGTCAAGCTCAAAAAGAAATGGGGATTGCTAAACATACATAAAGATCCCTATGGGTACATATTAACTTAGAAAACCACATATTAACATTATCTATGCTTTATTGTATTTTAATTTATTTTGTTAATATTTCCCAATTACAATTTAATCTGGTTTAGACCACATTGGGAATGTTTCTGGGGATGTTGCTGGTTGTGTGATAGCTCTGCTGAAAGGTATTTAAACAGAAAAGTATGAGCTAGTAGGCCAAAATGATGACATTTTGTACCTGTGGGTGGTCGAAATTTTGAGAGAGAGCCAGTTCCAGTTTGCCTTTATTGCACAGACAGCTGTAAGTTAGTGTCTTTGTAAGAAAAGGAACTCCTGGCTCTTGACATAACCATGGTGGACACTTCAACCAATGTGAAGTATGGGCTGCTGTCAAAGGATACTCTAATGGAGAAAAGCAAAATCTTTTCCAATGTAGTGAGTCTCAACTACAATCATACTAGCTTCTGGGAGCTGCTATGTTTTTATGATCAACAATGAGTTACCTCCAGAAAGAAAATATGAAATACCTGAAATTTACCCATAACATTTTGATAGTTGAGTTTTTAATAAACATTTGCTGACCACAATGAATTCTAATATACTCTGACAAATGACTTGATACTGCTTTTCCTTTTAAAGATTTAAAATTTTTATTGATATCTTTTGCTTTTATATCAAAAATTTTTTTCTGAACAAATCCTTCCTTTCTCCTAATCCACAACCCATCTCTTGAAAAAAAATCAAAAAGAAAGAGAAGAAAATAAAGAAAGCAGCTGAGCAAAGTCAATATTACTTTCCATAAGGAGATCCATGTGTGCTCTTGTGCAATAAAGCCATAGTTGTAATCAGTCCATAAAGTTTGAAAAGCATCCTTCTGGATGAAAATCATTTTAAGGAAGTCAATCCAAGAACCTGCCTCTATATTTATTACTATGTGTAACATGCTCCAGTCATTTCAGCATATTCATTTTTTTCCACTAGTGTTCTGACCAAAATGCTCATGATATTAACTATGGTTAAAATGACAGACTCTAAGGTACTGCAAAGAGATACCATATTAAATATAATTTTAGCAGTTCCACATTTTAAACAATATGCATATATCATATTACCCCTTTAATAGATGCAACTTAAGATTTAGGCTGCTTTTACACTTCTTTCCTCTATAGTTTAACAAGATTGCTATAGTTGGAGGTCAAACGTCTTTTGCCTATCAGATTATAGAGTGCTTATAATTTTAATACTGTCAAATTAGAATACTAGAAAAGGAACCTTGAGATTACTGCTATTAACTAGATTTTGCTATATGGTCCATGCTATTTTATACACACATATATATGTATATATATATATGCACACACATACATATACACACATACACATATATACACATACATACACATACACATACACATATATACACATACACATACATACACATGCACACATATATACATATGTATGTGTATATGTGTATGGGTATATATACTAATGTTACTTCATTAAAAATTTTTTTTGGAGATTGTTACTGCTGAGCACTAATATTACTTCATTTAATTTTTTTTTTTTGAGATCATGTCTCCCTATTACACCCAGCCTGGATGTGCAGTGACCACTCAGGTACCTGATCCCACTACTGTTGGCATGGAAGCTTGGACTTGTTCCATTTCTGACATGGACTGATTTGCCCCTCCTTAGGCAGCCTGGTGGCCCCTCGTTTTGAGGGGCTCACCGTATTGGTGCCATACCTAGTATGGATTGATCAGCTTCTATCACTGCATCTCAGATCTCCTGAGCTCAAGACATCTGCCAGCTTCAGCCTCCTCAGTAGCAGGGATTACAGGCTTGGCGTGATGTTGCATTACTGAATATACTCCTTCATGGAAAAAGCTTCTTGGATGAAATTATTGTGGGATCCTTCTAGTGAAATTGCAACAACTTGATATAGTCAAAAAGAGGAGAGGGAATGATTTATCCTTTATCTCCACCTCAATTTTAAAGTGTAAAGCTTTTAATTTTTCATCTCTTTTTAGGTGTTATGTATACTGGTCTCTACATCTGCATACATCCTTTTGGCCAATGAACAGTCAAAGATATTTTCAAATAATATGTATAATTTACTTAGTTCAGCTGAGAAAGAGACAACTATCAGAAATGGCAATAAAAGTCACGTAATGAAATAAGAATACTAGAAAATCCAAGGATTTTAGTGTGGCCCATTATTCATTCAATTCCTGGCAGCCTTTATGATTACAAATCACTTGATTGACTAACTAGACATTTTCCAAGTGAATTATGAATCAGGTTCATTTTTCCTGGTTGATGGTTGGTACATGCTGTAACTCTCCCACTTTGTGATATATCAAATTCTTGTAACAGTAATAAGAGATATAATCAACTCTTTATTTCAGGACAAATAAATTGCCTTTTCAAAAATGAAATGTGGTTGCTAACATTTTAACGGCACAATGTAATTCCCGCCTGCTCTTCTCAGGGTGGAATCCATAGTCATGACGTAGCTTTTGAGATTTTTTTACTGTGGAGAAGGATTTTCTGTTTGACACAGAACTCCTATTGACATGAGTTCTATAGGAGGCTTAGGCAGTCACTACAGCCTCGGTTGCTTAAGAAGTCCCATTTTCTTCCCTCTGTAGTTAGTTATGGGAATGGAGGTTGGGGGTGGTGTAGATCTTGCCATTCTGATGTAGTCCTTTGAAACGAACTAGACTTTTCATTGAATACAGACTGCCCAGTAAGGTCATGATGTCCTCATCTGAAAAATGCTGAGCATTCTAACAGTCTTTAATAGGTAAGGTCTCTGTTGGCCGAATCTCTAATTCTTCTGTATGTGAAATTCAACCCAGGGGGTAAATTCTGCTTTCAAACACATTTAGTTTCCATTTGCTTTAATAGGAATTTTTCACATATAACCTACCCTGGCAATAAGCGGCAGATTTTTTTTTTTGCACACTATTGAAATTGCTTCTATCTTATCCATTCAAGCAAAAGAGAAATAATGGGTGCTTAATACTGTAATATTAAAAATTTGGGAATTTGGCTCCCAATTCACTGACTATGTTAGTGAAAATGGTTCCTTCACTGGATTGCTTAATGCACAGAAAATGTAGGGTCACTCCTCTCTGCCAGAGCTATTGTGGGGTCTTTCTACTAAAAAAGCAACTTGGAAGCATATGGCAAAGAAAAACTAATTCCATGATCCCTTGAAGGTAAAATATATCAATGTAATGAGAGGGCTGCCTATGTGAGGACCACAAAATTGGGTCATTGTACTTTTTCCCTCTCATAGCACATTAGAAAGTAGAATAATTAGCATTTTAGCATCCCAGAGCAGTTTTACTTAGGTCTTTGGTTTGCTTCTATAAATCAAAACATAATCATAAATAGACCTTAAATTGTTTATTAATGAGTTTCATCATCTGAAAAAAGAGGTATATTTAAACAAAAGATTCTACTAAGCACAAGCCACACTGTTAATTTAATTATAACTGCCTATACACTAGGCGTAATTATACAAACACAAATATAGGCACCTTCTAGAAGCTTTGATACTTTGTTCCAGTATTCTCTCTTCCTCTCACCCCACCCCCCCCTTTAAAAAAGTATCTAAAGTCCTTGAATTTACCCCTTGGCCACCTTGAAATCTCATTTCTAATCCCCTAACACCCTTAATTATGTGCTCAGTAGTTCAAATTGTTATTAAACAGCTTTTATGGGATTATAATTTTTATTCCTGATTAGGCAATGAATATATATTATCAACTATTACATTCATTTAAAAATTGTGATTAAAGGTTTAATCCCCCAAAGATGTTTATGACAATATAAGCTGCCCTGGTATAATTGGAATTAGGGAATTAGAAACTTGATTTGAGCAGTGGCCAAAGGATAAATACATTTATAAATAAAGATATTACTTTAAAGTTTTTGTAACTTTGGTTCTCTGGGATGACCATAGACCTCAAACTGGGCCTCCTAATACTATTTATAGGCTGGCCATTTGGTGGGTCTTGACATCATATGATTATTGTACACTCAGAATAGATATATTTGTGTGCATTCATGTGTATATACATTCATATATGAACTGGTCACTTCTGTATGTATCTTTAGTAAATATATATATATATATATCCATATACAATTTGTTTAGTTCAGATAAAAAAGAGACGACTATAGCAAATGGCAATAAAAGTCACACCGTGAAAGAAGAGTAAGAATGAATAGTTAGCTACATTTGGTATATTCTGATTAACATAAATAGCCAACAATTTTTTGCATGCACACTTTAAAATTTCTCTCTATTTTCTTCTTCTTCCAAATCCTATGAGTAATTTTTATCATAACATATAAAAATATATGTGCATAAAATATGTGTATTTAAAAACATATGTGTACAATTTGTGCAATTCAGGTCAAATCTCCTTTTCCTCAGTTTTTTTTTTTTGCAAGAATTAGCTGGATAATAGCCTCAAGGGTTTATTCTATTCTATTATGCCTGTGTAGACACAGATTAAAAGTTGGGCAATCAAAGTCATAAGTGAGTTGGAGGCATCACTTAGAGCCTTGTCAGGCATACTAAATAAGGTAACAGATCATACACACATCCCATATGTATGTATGTATGTAAAGATAATATAGGGTGTATAATATGTATGTGTGAATGTATGTGTGTATACACAGGTATAAATACAGTTTCCCCTATAGAATATAAGCTTTTTGAAGGCAGGGACTGCTTAATTTTCATCTTTGTATCCCCAGTACCTAGTCTAATGCTAGAACTGAGTTCAAATCCAGCTTTAGATGATTACTAGTTACATGACTCTAGGCAAGTCACATAACCTCTGTCTGCCTAAGGTTCATCATCCACCAAATATAATAGCTCCTATCTCCCAGGGTTGTTGTGAAGATAAAATTAGGTAACATTTATAAAACAAAACTTAAAGTGATATGTGTGTGTGTGTGTGTGTGTCTTCACTGCTTTGAAGCCAGCATCTTAGGGTGCACAATTGGGTTTTTGTTTTTTTTTTTGTTTTTTTGCTCTGTATATTTTCCAGGGATAGCTCGGTGACACAGTAGATAGAGTGTTGGGCCTGGGGTCAGGAAGATATCTTCCTGAGTTCAAATCTGGCCTCAGACACTTACTAGCTGTGTGACCCTGGGCAAGTCATCTAACCCTGTTTGCCTCAGTTTCCTCTTCTGAAAAATGAGCTGGAGAAGGAAACTGGAAACCACTTCAGTATCTTTGCCAAGAAAATCCCAAATAGGGTCACAAAGAGTTGGACACGATTGAAATGACTCAACAACAACAGCATTTTTCTGTGGTCCTGTGAAAAGAACTAGTCATAGGATTTGGTTGTGAAGGAGAAGAAAAATGGAGGCAAATTTAAAGGACGCATACTTCAGGACAAAAACTGGACTGTGGTTGCCATTTATATTGATTGGACTAAGTGAATAGTGGAAAAAGCTTCCCTCTACTGTGGGAGAGAGAATGAATGGCTTGTTAGCTTCTCTGCAAAAATGTATATTGGAAAGACAGTTGAGAAAAGGGGGTAGACTTCACGGAGGTGGCATGAAATTTATGAGGAAAGGGATAAGGAAGAGTTTCCTGGTATTTCTCTTTCTAGATAAGTGTGTTGCAGATATGTAGAATAAATTAAATCTGCCAAAAGGGATGTGTAATCTATACTCTAACTGTTGACTTAATCCTCCTTCAAGTTCCTAATAGACAGGACAGCTTTGCATTTCTGAAAGATCATTCAACAAATCTCACATGCCTAAGTGTTAATTTCTTAATTCATTGCTTATATATGTATTTATGTGTGCCCTTCTAGGTTCATTTTTCTAATGAAAACCACAGGGGCAGTGTCTACACTGGCAAGATGAAGTAGAGAAACAAGCAATCTGGTGAGTTCAATTATTATAGATAAACAAATAGATTAACAAAGTATCTATAATATAGACAAACAAGTCAATTCAGGTCAAACTGCACTTCCTCAGTTCTTTTTGCAAGGATTATCTGGATTATCCCCTCGAGTGTCTAGTTCATCCTGCCTGTATAGACACAGTGTAAAAGTTGGGCAACTGGAGAAATCACATAGCCTCAGCTCTCTTGCTTGACATACAAAATAAGCTAATAATATATCCCTGCACTAGATTGCCCCACTGTTGATAGCACACAACATGCATTGCCTTAGTCTAGGGGTGGAGAACCTATGGCCTCGAGGCCACCTGTGGCCCTCTAGGACCTTGGGTGCACGCCTTTTTACTGAGTCCAAGTTTTACGGAACAAAAAGTGTTTTATTAAGGGGATTTGTTCTGTGAAGTTTGGATTCAGTCAAAGGGCAGCACTTGAGGACCTAGAGTGTCCCAATTTCTTTACCTGTTTTCTAGGAGTGGTGAGGGGATATGATGAGATTTTGTTTTGTTTAATTCTGGGGAAGGACTACCTTATTTACAGAATGGTTAAAGAGTAATGAATGGTGAAAAAGAGAAATTCTGGTAAGAATCAGTCATTCATTGTTTGAAGTCCGAGTAGAACATGAGAAATTTCATTTAAATGAAGGTGATGAAATAAAATGCAGTAGCACTATATATTAAATTTTTTGGGGGGAGGGGATCTAGACCTCCATTACTAGAATGGAGAGATTCTATTGTAGAACCTCCCTCCACTGATGCAGGCTGATAATTCATCTGCAGTGTTCATTCTTAGGGAGTTGCCTAGCACACTAAGAGATTAAGTGACTTGCACATGACAGTTCATTTACAATATAGTGTAGTGGATCGGTTACTGTACCTGAAGTCAGGAAGACCCAGGTTCAAATCTCCCCTCAGCACTGCCTAGTTGGGTGATTCTGGGTAAGTCCCTCAACATCTCTATGCCTCATTTTCCACATCTGTAAAATTAGACTCTGTGGCCTCCAAAGGCTTTAAAGTTCTAGATTTTTGATCCTATGAGCATGTGTTAGATATATGAACTAAACCCCAGTCTCACTGATTCCAAAGTTGGCTTTGAATCTCTTAATGTCATGTCTCCTCTCTGACTTACTATATTGAATTATGTTTAGATGTAATGGTTTAAGGCCTTTCATCTTCCTTACTCACAGTTGTTAATGTTAACACTCTCTTTTCCTCCAAGATTTACTTTGTATATGCTTTTTACTTACTTATTAATGTACATGTTGCATCTCCCTTCCCTCCTCAGCTCTGACAATGATGTGAGCCCGTCATGAGCTAATACCTGATGCCTTTGCAGCTTGGTAGAAACTGTGGGAGCCTGTGATCTTTTGAAAATCCAGGGTTATCTTTTCTCTATGCCATGATGAGGCATATTATACATAATAACAGTCATATTGTGCCTGTGTGTAAACTAACAAATGCCTATTGGGACAGGCAAAATTGAACTTTTTTTTTTTTTAGTTTAGTCATGTCAGCATGTCTGACTCTTTGTGACCCCATTTATGGTTTTATTGGCAAAGATACTGGAGTGGTTTGCCATTTCCTTCTCTAGCTTATTTTTACAAATGAGGAAACTGAGGCAAACAGGGTTAAAATGACTTTCCCAGGGTCAGACAGCTAGTAAGTATCTGAGGTTAAATTTGAACTTAGGAAGATGAGTCTTCCTGACTGCAGACACAGAATTCTGTCCATTGTGCCACCTAGCTGCCTCAAGATTGAAGTACCAGAACAGAATGGTTACATTTCCCTAAGATCAGGCCACAAAACTAAATTTCTAGGGCCAGTAGGTCACTATTGTCCCCTCTTTTCCCATGGATAAGGGCAAAGAGTACATATTATTTTTCAGTGCACCAGGCAAATTGCCCAATTACCCTTTATTATGGGAACCTTTAATAGCAACAAAACATGATAATTGCATTAATTGTAATAACATTCCAAAAATATGGTCTTTACTATATTCTTCTTCAATGAAACAATTCACTTTGCTATCATTTGCTTTCTCTTGACTACAAACTTCCCTGAAAATTAGCTTGAGGAATTATCTTTTAATTAATTGTTATGGATATACCCACAGCCCCAATATGTGAAGCTAAATCTAACATAGGAACCCACTACTTCCAATGGCTCCATCAATATAACTGTTCTGTCCATTTGTCCGCCTTCCTCCTTTGAAGTCATTCCTGGCCTACCACTTCCTAGGGGCAGACCACTGATATTCTGCCAATGATAAGGAGGCAGCATCATGCAGTGGACAAAGCATTATTTATAGAGTGGGAGACTTGGGCAGTCACTTAGCTTCCCTGGGCCCGTTTCCTCCATTTTCAAATGAGGGAGGTGAACTAGATTGCTTCAGAAGTTCCCTCCAGTTCCAGATCTAGGATCATATGATCATCAAGTCTTCTCTCTGGTCTCTAGTCTATTTAGGGTCAGCAGCTAGGTGGTATAGCGGATAGGGTACTGGGACAGAAGTCAGGTAGACTCATTTTTCTGAATTCAAATCTGGTCTCAGGCATTTACTAGCTGTGTGCCCCTGGGCAAGTAACTTAACCCTGTTTGCCTCAGTTTCCTCATCTGTAAAATGAACTGGAGGAGGAAATGACAAACCACTCCAGTAGCTTTGCCAAGAAAACCCCCAAAAGGGGTCATAAAGAGTCAGACATGACTGAAAAAACAACTGAATCTGATCAGAACAGCTAAATCTATCACAGTTGATCATTGTAAAATATTGCCATTACTGCATACAATGTTCTCCTGGTTCTGCTCACTTCACTTTGCATCAGTCCATATAAATCTTCCCAGGCTTTTCTGAAACCATCCCGCTTGTCATTTCTTGTAGTACAATCATATTCCATCACCATCATATACCATAACTTGTTCTACTAATCCCCAAATGATGAGAATTTTAATTTTTATTAAAAAATTGTTATTTTGAACTTGAAAAACATCAAAAAAATGAGCATTTTCATATATAAAGAATAAAAAAGAAGACTCTAAGTGTAACCACAATTCTCTTACACAGAACTGTTTTAAGAAAAAAAGTATATAAATAATATATTAGTTCCAAAACCATTCCATTGATCTGTATCTCCCTTTGATTTTTCTTCTGCTCCCTTCTTATTTTGAAAAACTTCATTGATGCCCTTTTCTTTCTTTCTTTTTTTTGGCATCACTTCTCTAGCTCCCTTTTCTCCTCCTATTTTTTGGTATAACAAAGAATTTTGCTATGACTATTTTTGTATATATCCCTTTCCTTAGTTTTTAATGTTCTCTCTCTCTACAAAATACCTTTACTTCACTCTACTGTATATGCATTATATTTTCCCCTGTAGAATCTAAGGCCCTTAAGGAGAAGTATTGTTTCATTTTTCTCTTTGTATCCCAAGCTCCTAGCATAGTGCCTTGAAAATATTAGATGCTTAAGAAGAATTGAATTGATTCTGGAGTAAGAATGTCATTAAGGGGGTGGGAGAAGTTAAGAAAAAGAGAGAGGGCCTGGTGCAAAAATACCAAAGAGTGAGTTGCCTAACTTCTTTTATCCTAAAGTGGAAAGGCAGCACCCGTCAGAAGGAACTTCTCCCTATCAAAAGTCATCTGTTGGGCATCTTGACACTCTGATATCATTTGTTTCTATGAGATATTTGCCACATATAGACATATCCTGAAGATTTTGTTCTATCTTTTCTAGGTAGATGTAATGAGGGTAGAAGCGATAACTCAATCTTTCTCCCCATTCCTTTTCTGCCCCCTCCTTTTTTTTCCTTCCAATTTATCTTATAGGCTAGAAAGTTGAGTCCAAATCTAATAAGGTGAAATTGAATAAATATAAACATAAAGTCCTGAACTTGGATTAAAAATGTCAACTGCACAAAAAATACAGGCTGGGTAGGTATGGTTAGACAATAGTTCTTCTGAAAAAAGATATGGGGAAATGCTCAATATGAATCAGAGATGAAACCAGGTCAGGGCAACTGGAACTTTACCCCAAGTGGGAAGTTTGGAAGGCTCTGGCATTGCTTGTTATTGTATTCATTTAACGGAATAAAGGGGGTCTCGAGTTTCCTGACATAGGATAGTTTGAGTAGCTAAGCTCTGGAGAGGGACACTTGACCCTAGCCCTTGGCCCCTTGTGAGCTCGGTGCACACAGCCGAGGTCTCAGGCTCCTGAACAACCACAGTGGGAGGCAATAGGAGAAGGGCGTATACAAACCATTCATAGACTATACCCCAGAGATTCAGATTCAGTACAGTAGATGAATATGAGGGAGTTTCAGAGGGAGGGAACTAGCAGTTGTGGGCGTTTGGGAAACGTTTAATGCAGAAGATTGTGCCTAAGCTGCATCGTAAAGGAAGAGATGAACTCTATGACTGGTAGATAAGGAGAGAGTGCGTTCCAAGCATTCGGTATAACGGCCAGTTCCAAGACCCGGAGATGGAAGATGAAATGTTTGTGGGCGAGAAACAGAGAGAAAGCTAGTTTGATCAGATCAAAGAGTGCAGCAGTGGCAGTAATGTCCAATAGGCGTGAAAGGTAGGTTGAGGCCAGGTTATATAGGGCTTTCAAAGCAAAACAAAGGAGATTGTTTTATTCTAGAGGCAATAGGAAGGCACTGGAGTTGGTTGTGAAATCAGAAACAGTAAGATTTGGCATCTGATTGGATATGTGGAGAAAGAGGGAGTGAGAAGTTGAGCATAATGCCTAGGTTACAGATCTGGGACACCAGGATAGTGGGACCTTCAACAGAGATGGGGAAGTTTGGAAGAGGGGATCATGTAGGGGAAAAGATCATTATCAATTTATATCCAGCCCTGAACTCTGGTCCTGCCTGTTGGACTTGCTGAACTGAATGTCTTACTGGTATCCCAAATGAAAGATATACCAAATTAGAAATCATTATCTTTCTCCCTAAACACATACATTTCCAAACTTTCTTGTTTCTGTTGAGGGCACCACTACCCTTTCAATCTCCCAGGTTCACAATCTCTGTGTTTTTCACAAAGTTACTGGTATTCACCCCATGTAGCCAATCAGTTGTCAAAGCCTGTCATTTCTACCTCCAAAGTTTCTACCTAAACCTCTCACTCTTCCCCTTTCTTTTTACCCACTGTGCTACCACTATCAACATTCTCCTGGACTATTGCTTTCTAATTGATCTCCCTACCTTGTCTTTCCCCACTCCAATACATCATCCATACATTTCCCACTACGTTGATATCTTGATGGAAGTATTCCTTGTTCTCATCACTGATTGGACGTAGGTTTTCTAGGAAGAAGTGCAAATATGAATTAAGAAATGGATCTTGAATGACTAATTATAGACCATAATCTTTTAGGCTTTATGAAGATCTTGAGTAATTTCTTGATAAATTTCTGCATTATAGTCTTCCCCCTAAAAGTTTTTGGTCACTTTTAAAAATGATATCTATATAGTTCTGTCAACTTAATTCAACTCTTCCTCAAAGTGTTTATCTTTTATCACTTTCTTTATAATTCCTCTTTGACTTTAGCCTTACTGATTCTTGGAAATTTATTTTTCAGGTAAAGAAATCATCATCATTTTGATTCTTCATCCTGACAAAATATTTCAATAGATCAAGTTGAATGCTCAGTGGTGGTAAGAAAAAAATTTCAGGCCTTATGAATGATTGGCACATTCTTCTTCCCAGAATAATTTTTTCCCTCTGAGGCCAGTATTATTTAATGTACTCATTTTTTTCTGCCTCTGCTGCACCATTCACAACTAAAACATCAATATTTGATACATCCAAGCAATGTTGAGAGACAAAATGATGGAGTTGATATAGAGCCAGTCTCAGTATAAGGAAAGCCTTAGTTCAAATTCTGTCTCTCATACATCCTGGCTATGTGGCCCTGGACAAGTTGCTTAACCCTTCAGTGCTCTGAACAATTCTCTTAAGATTATAAATTTCAGAAAAGGTGCAGAAAATGCTGACCTGCATTTGTTGAGAAAGTTCCTCTCTGGGAGCCCCCACTACCAAAGAAATCATATTACTTATCCCTATGTTGTAATCCTGGTAGTAGAGGGAACATTTTCAAATCCCCATGGAAATGCCAAGAGCACTTTTCATGGAAATGTGTCTCAAAAGAAATTTCATGTTTTGAACATATTTTGTTGCCCTCTTACAGGATATTCCATCCTTTTAGAAGCAAAAAGTTTAGTTTAATTTTTGGATAAAATCACAAACAAGGTCATTTAGGTCTACTTGAGTTGTTAAATGAAGACCTAGAGACAGAAAGTTTACTTCAAATGGGGAAATGCCACCTTGCTCTTCTCTTACCTTGTCATTGAACATCATTGGTAGAATCTGAATTTTCAGGCTCAGCTTCATTCAATTCTATGTTTCTGGTGGTTTTGGTATCATACTGTTTGGTATGTTTAGAATTTGAGGGAATCCTCTTGATTTTTTTTTTTAGGCAAAAGTAGTAATCTGTGAAATGGTCTTTTTCTTTTCTTCAAATCATGTGACAAGATCTCTGTATCCTGCCATTTAGTAGTTAAACACAGTGATATATCATTAGTGAGGGATCCAAGCCTTATCCTCATCATCTAGTTTGCAACCAAAATACATTCACATGCTTTCTCAATTAGTAAAGTTTTGTCTCTGAGATTTAAAAGTTATTTTCCTGCATACCTAACAATAGCTACTTTGAATAATCGACACACTTATGAGTCATATTGAGAATTTCAGTAGCAAATACCAACATATACAGAATAAGAGGCACTTGAGAAAACAGGATTAGAAACAATAACGATGTTTATCAAAATGACACCCTACACACAATTGACAGAACAGCTGTTACATACTGAGAGTTTTACTACATGATTGAACACTCGTGAACATGTCTTAGCCTGCCCTGCCACATAACACTTCAGCTGGGACTTCACACTGCGTGCAAAGAATAAGCCACCTAATGACTTCTCACTATATCTCACCCTAGCCTGTCCTCAGTCAAACCACACTTTATTACCATCTCATACTGAATAGTTTTAAAAGAAAATTTACATGTCACTCAGTTATGGTGAATGATAGAGACATTCTGTTTGCATTTTGAATTCAGCATCAAAAATACATTAAAAAATAACATGAAGTTTTCATGTGACAAGTTACAAACAGAACAACGATGGCAGTGGGGTCACTAGATCAGACTAGAAATTTCAGGCACGTGGCCCTGGCTGCCTGTGTCTAGCAATAATAGGGTCACCCCTTCCAGATTAAAATGGTACTGGGAAATATTTGACAAAATAAAAACAAATACAACAAAATATAGATAATGTTACATTTGAACGTGGCCATCAAGGATCCTTATGTATGGATTGGTGGTCCTCATTTCTATTTGAGTTTGACACCACTGGATTAGACCACACATCAATGATTTAATGATTGTTTCTTAGGCTACTTTAGATTTTAAGTAATGATTCTTTGTTACTTTTCAGCAACAAAG
The DNA here is from genome assembly GCF_900497805.2 of Vombatus ursinus. Taxonomy (NCBI): domain Eukaryota; kingdom Metazoa; phylum Chordata; class Mammalia; order Diprotodontia; family Vombatidae; genus Vombatus; species Vombatus ursinus. Next base: position 1,524,358 of record NW_020954552.1, read on the forward strand.
ATATTTCAAGATATTCTCCTGAAATATTCTCTTGGAAATAATGTGAAGTAGAATCATGGAATTTTAGAATAAGAAATCTTAGAAATCATTTAGTCTAAATCCTTAATTTGACAGACTGGGAAAACTGAGGTACAGGGAGGTTAAGATTTGTCTAAAGTTACAGAGCTAGTTAGTGGCAGACTATTAGCACTTCATATATATAATTACTATTTGAATGATGAACAAATTTCTTCTGAATATGATCACTGTGGAAACTAATGGCGAGTTTGTGGATGATATGAATGGTTGTCTCATTTCTCTCCAAGATAAAAATAGGCTAATGTATATTTCCATAGTTAGTTCCTTTCATGGCATTTAAATTATTTATGTTAAATTGATAACAACAATAATGACAATAGCTGGCATTTACACAACACTTTAACTTTTGCAAAGCACTTTAGGTACATTATCTTCTTTGAGCCCCACAACAGCCCTGTGTTGTAACCTATGAGAACTATCGTACAAACCCCAGTAAGTAGTTCATATTCTTGAACTTCCAGAGACTCAAAGACCCATCGTTTCCACAAATCTTATCTCACATTTTCTCTTTTATATAGTATTTCATATTCTAAACACAGATTCCTTTAAAAGAGACTTTTTTCATTTTTTTTGCTTGCATTTACATTCCTAGCATTTAGCACAGTGCTTGACACATAGTAAGCTTGTATTTATAGGCTTAATGTTTCTCTCTCTCTGTCTCTCACTCTCTGTCTTTCTCTCTCTCTCTCACAGAACTACTAACATCATATTTTTATAGAAATCATCCTAAAACAATTTCTCCATACTATTAATGTGCAAATCAGCTTACCTTATCTTCCGAACAGGGAGTTCAGCATCATTTTGTCATTTCCTGGTGACTTACTCCATGTTAGCAGCCACCCTAGAGCAGGGGTTTGCCCATGTTAGTGTTCCCATGACCATTTGCTATCATCTCAAATGAGTGGTTGCAATACATTCTTTTGTTGTATTCCTTCCCAATTGTAACCATTTGTGCTTTTTTCCCCCTTCTTTTTCTCCAATCTTCTTTTAAGGGAGGAAAAAATTCTTTATTTCTGGGCTGGGTTTTTGTCTTAGGTTTGGGGTGCAAATCTATTCAAATCACAACTCTTTCTTGAGTCAGAGTCAGACTTAATGCTGAGATGATCTCTTTATATTATTTGTATTATCAATTCAATAACTTCAAAGGAATTTTCAGTTTTAGGAATTCATCATAGGAAAGAGACATTGGCAATCAGAATAGGATGACATAGGCAATCAAAAGAACTTTGAGAAGAAATCTTGTAATTGCAAGTAGTTCAAGACACTGAAATCTATAGCGCAAGCTATTTAGATTGTTCCAGAAGTCTTAGTATGGTTTCAAACTATTAAAGCTTAAAATGTCACAAAGATTTTTGGGACATGCTGTATATGTATTCTTCATTGGAAGGCTTCCAAGTAGGGTCAGACTCTGAAGAATCCAGCAGGTTTAATAATTCTTTTACAGAAGTGGCCCTCTAAGTGATAACAATGACATACACATATACATATATACAAGGGCAGCTAGTTGGTGCAGTGGATAAAGCACCAGGCCTGGAGTCAGGAAAATCTGAGTTGAAATCCAGCCTCAGATACTTACTAGCTGTGTGACCCTGAGCAAGTCACTTAACCTTGTTCACCTCAGTTTCCTCATCTGTAAAAAATGAGCTGGAGAAGGAAATGGCAGACTACTTCAGTATCTTTTCCAAGAAAACCCCAAAGAGGGTCATGAAGAGTCAGACATGACTAAAAAATGATGACACATACATACATACATATGTTTATATATGTGTGATATATATCTTTGTAAGTTACAAAGCACTTTACCTACATTATTTCATTTACCCATTGAGTAAGTCAAATACTGACAATTTCCAATTTTGCTTTTATTTGAACAGGTAGCAACATTTGGGAATTAACTCTGTATATACACACAAAGGGTTTGGATTTGGATTTCCAACAGCTGCATCTATGAGGTCATCCAATATCTTGGTAGTTAATAAATCTTGCAGTCTTTCATAGTAATCATCCCCTAGATCTCGTCTTGCATTTAACATTATTAACTTCCACTCCTCTCTAGTTGAAAGATTCTTTCTTCCCTTGGTTTCTATGATTCTGCATTCTCTGGGTCCTTCTCTCATCTCTCTTGCTCCTTCTGTCTTTTCCACCCATCCCTTTTTTTTCACTTTTCCTCCTCTAAATGTGGCCTTTTTGGAGGGTTTTGTTCTTAGTCTTTTTGTTTCTGTGCTATCTGCTTTGCAGGACCCCTCTATTCCCACAGCTTCATCTCTGTATGTATAGCTTCCAAATCTAAATTTCTAGCCCTAACTTCTCCCTGAACTCCACATCTACATTTCTAAACCTATTCTGGACATTTTCACTTGGAGGTCCTGCCAAAACCTTAAACTCAACATATCCAAAATTGAAATCATCATCTTCATCCTCAAGCCTCTTGACTTTCTTGTATCTTTCAATGGTTTTAGCCAGATTTGAAATTCATTCATGAATTCTCCTCCCTGATCCAGTTATTTTTTTTAGGTTAGTATTATAACATTTATTAAAATAATACTATGGGTTAATAGAAACAGCAAAGAACCAAAGAATTAAAATGCAAGCTATGTAAAATCCCAACTAATACCCGAATGTGTCTAATGTATTCATTCAGTAGCTAGCTAAAAGCCCAAGAAAGACAACACTCTCAATATAATGAAGTACTACAAAACAATTGGCAATTTTTAGTTATCAAAATTGTGGGTTTTGCATTTTGTATCCTTTTCTTAAACAGGAAAAAATTCTCTTTGAATGTTATATAACATACATATAAAACAAGATAGAAAAATACATTATAAACTTGTAACAATGACTGTAAAGACATTATCTTACATGTTTCTCATAGGCAATAAGTTGGTTATGGTACATACATAGCATGAAACTACTAAGATAATAAAGAATAGACAAAATACATGTTAGCTGTATGGTCGCATACAAGCGACACTCCTATCTACCTGCTCTAAAAAAAAATTACATAATACTGTTAGAAAAAAAGTCTTAAAACTACATATTTTTATAAGAAATAAATTCAATAAATGCCTTATCCAGTTATTCATGAAGTCCCTCTTAATCATCCTCTCCATACCCATTCTTCATTCCTATCCTGGTTCAGGTCCTTCTTTTTTCCTACCTATTACAATAGTTTCCTTACTGATCATCCCAATTCTAGTCATTTTACCCTTCTAATGCAGACCAGTTTTTAAGATCACAGATCTGATAAAGTCTCTTTGCCCACAGCCCTCAATGGCTCCCTCTTGCCTACTGAATAAAGTCTAATATTTCCATGTCATAATAGATAAGATCTGAGCAAGATAAGAAAAAATACTCAATTTCTATCACAAACATATGTTTTTATCAAATAACATGTATTTTACTTTTACATTTGACAAATTATCTTCTTGGTTCAAAATAGGGAAATCTTTTTCTCAAATTCAAGATTCCTCAGTTAACATTTGTGCATTTCGATTCCAAGGTACCACGAACACATGAAAAACAACAACTTCATTTTTTATTCATTGAACAACAGGACATGAGACACCATGATGGATTTTTCCTAACCAAGAAAGCTCACTAAAGGCATCCCTTGCTTTACACAACAAATATTCAGAAAGTTGGGTTGTGCTTGGAGTTTTGGTAATCAAATCCTATTTTAAAGTATTGAAGGCTTACAAAAGAAACTCAGATATGTTATTATTTATAAAGTTGCAAAACCTTTTGTTACATGAATGACTAACTCCTAATTTACCTTCTACATTCAGGCTTCCATATATTTTTTTTCTTAGAGTCATGTATCCACTAATGATTTCAGATGACTCTTTCCTACAAAATGTCACCAATAATGAACAAGCCAACAGCCCCGGAGATGGTGGGTCACAAAGGTTGGAGAAAAAGGGATGAAGCAAGGAATTTCATCAAGTAAGTGGCTGACACTTAAAAATCACACTAAAACAAAGGTTACATACAGTTTGGAGACAGCTAAAGAAAAGTACATGAATTTGGTTTGTGTAGATGTAAACTTAGCAAGGTCTAAACAAACAGTGCAGCTGTTGAAATTATAAAATGGCAGTTAAATTGACACATGTTGTTTTCTTCCAGTCAGTGCATGACTCCCAAATCCTATGGTTCAAGTATGACAGTTGTTGTGTTTCACGCCTTGACTTTGGTGGAGTGTGCCGGAAGCCCAAAAGTGAATTCGCTTAGTGAGAATGACTTCACAATTCAGCACCAGTTTCAACCAGTCAAAAATGCTGCCGTTTTGGCTTAACTACAGGAAGAGTCTGAAGCTCATGGTTTCTGTGACAACGCAGGGTCAGGTGACCTGGATATGTCCTGCCAAGCTGTTCCTGAGGAATAAATAGGCTGTTTGTAAACAGGACGGCTCAGCATTCTCTCACAAGATTTCAAGTTCACAAAGCATGAGGCAGCTGGGGGAAGGGTCAAAGGTGAAAGGTGACAAGCCATCTTGGGTCCATTCTTATGTCGAGCCTCTGGCTGCAGTTCAGACTGAGGTCCTGGAAATGTGCCATTGACAGGCCCCCTGCCAAGGGGTTTGTTACTGTGAGAGCTTGGCTTAGCAGGATTTTATTACAAAAATTGTCTCTATTCTTTGACGGTTTATGAAAGTACCCAAAAGAAGAGAATTAAAAAGAAATGAATCTGTAGCAAACCTGTAAACAAATTCATTTCCCACACAAAATGTAATCAGAATAATGTCTCTTTTCTAGGGACAGAAGCCCCTAAAAGTGAATTTACTATGTAAAGTAATAACTGGAGATTGTTGGCAAACCACATTCCACACACAAAAAAATGCATTAAAATAACTAAGAGGATTAAAAAAATACTGACAGTTAACTTGGAGCTGTTGCAGATATTGTAGGAGGCTATATATCTCTGCTGCCCCATAACCTTCAGAGGTAGGGTCTTTGGTTTAAAAGGTCTAGTGAGATGTTGTAACTAATGAGCCTACTTACTCTTATATGTCATACTTGTCTTGAGTGTTAGGACCTGGTATGTGAGATGAAGGTAAGAAAAATAGAATTGGGCTTCCTCAAATTTTCCTATTTCCCTGTAGATTTTTGCTGTTGTTATTGGGCAAGGAAAGTGGTTGTTGTTTCCTAGACAAAAATGTATTTCAGGAGAACCAAACACAAAATAAATGTTAGGTTTGACTTTTCTGGGATTAGTGATACTAAAGGGTCATTTTTTTAATGCCCTAAATATTATATTCATTCACCTTATTCACTTGCTGTATCTGTATGCCAGGGAAACTCTAAGAAACTGCTTATCTTCCATAAAGATCTTTATGTCCAGGTAGTTCTCCATGATAATGGGTTATTTTCATCACTGGGATTGGAAGAGTTGGAGAGCAGGGGAAATCCTTGAGGATGGGTACTGGTCAGACGAAGATAAGGTAGCTAAAGTTTGAAAGCCAACATGGTAGATAGGGTGCCAAATTTGAGTCAGGAAGATCTGGATTCTAACCTACCTCAAATATTTACTAGCATTGTGACCCTGGGCAAGTTATTTCACTTCTCTGTGCTTTAGGTTTTGAAACTGTGAAATGAAGGAGTTGGATATGATGTCTTTTAAGATCCCTTCCATCACTACCACAATTGAATGGAAGATCCAATGATTGGGTTCCAGTGACAAATTATATTCTTTAAAGAAAGCTCTAATGCAATCACACAACCACAGTTAGGCTGAAATGAGTTTGATTAGAAAAAACATTTTATGAAGAAAAATTGGAGAAGACCATGGTAGAAACCATCACTTGAAGTTTAGTTAATAACCTTCATTATGTAACGGTAGGAAGTCAGATGGGGTGGGAAGCAGACAATTTTCCTATATGACTTTTACATACTTGCTTGTTTTTTTTGTTTTTGTTTTTTACTTGTAGAACAATGAAACACTTCTATTCTGTTTTTCATAGAATTGTGTAAGTGGAATTATGTGGAGATTTCCCATTTCATGGACCTTTGCTAGTTTGCTCCCATCCATTTTCTTCAGAAAAGCTCAAGAATCATATTTATTACCTGAAGAATGGGAAGTCATTTGCCATTATCTTACCTTTATAAGATTTCTTGTGAGCATGAACACATATCTATATGAGACAAATTGGTAAATAGATTTCTTTTCTATCTTAATAATAAAACAATGCATGTAGAGTGTGCTGTAAATCTTGAAGTGTTCTGTTATTATTAAATATATTATGCAACATAACAACAACAATAATTTTCCCCTTGGGCAGAAATTTATGAGCTCCTTTTCTATATTATTTTTGTTGTGCTCAAACTTAGGCATTTTGAGCAAGTTGCCCTTTTGGTCTATATTTTAAAAAGTACAAGCCTGCAGTGCAAAGTCATGTCATTCATTTCTCTGTGTCCTAAAAAGCATGACAATTTTTAAATTTTAACTTTCTTCTAATATAGTGGGACTGAGATTATAAATCAATGATTATCATATTATCATTATCATCTCAGAACTCACATTTACATAGTGCTTTAAGATTTAGAAAATGCTATGAAATAGGTAAAACAAATATTTTTATCCTTGCTTTACAAGTGAAAAAAACAACAACAATGAAGCAAGTAACTTTCTCAGGGTCGTGCAGCTGGCTTCACAGAGCACTGATGTTGAAGTCAGAATGACCTGAATTCAAATCCTTCCTCAGACACTTACTAGCTGTGTGACCTTGGGCAAGTTACTTAAGTGTTCAGAGTCTCAGTTTCTTCATCTGCAAAATGGGGACAATAATAGTCTGTACCTCCCAGGGTCATTGTGAGGATAAAATAGATGATATTTATAAAATGCTTTGCAAACATAATGTCACTATGTAAATGCTAGCTATTATTGTCATCATAATCAATTATATGAGGTGGTACTTGAACCCAGGCCTTCTAACTCTGAGCCTACAAGGCTTTTGACAGTATATCACACTCCCCCTAATCATAGAGTATGGATATTGGTAAGGAATGTTAAAAATAATCTAGCCTACCATTCTCATTTTTATAGATGAGGAAATTGAGTCTCTGAGAGATTGCTGAATCAGAGATGTTGGATTGGAAGGGGACTTAGAGGTCACCTAATCCAATATCCTCATTTTACAGATGAGGAAACAAGGTCCAGAAGTCACTTACGTAACTAGTTATTAGAAGAACTGGGATGACAATTCAGATCCCTTGATTCTTAGTTGAGGGCTCTTTCCATGATTTTAAAGTTTAAAAAAAAAATCATCTTAAGATCAGTTGGAATGCTTGTCAATAATTAAAATTGGCACTATGGGTGCCCTTTGAGAGAATATTTCTTTTCTTTTCTTTTTTTTTTTTTTCAGCGAGAGATAAGGTTTATTAGAACGTCTGTCATATTGGGCAGACTCTTAAGGAGTCTGAACATTAGCAAGCTATTGGCTAGATTATAAGAGTCTGAGCAGTGGCTAGATTTTAAGAATCTAAGCCCCTTAATAGAGACATGATGGACTTTATATACAGAAAGACTATGGGAGGGATCTAGCAGTGGCCAAGTAGTCTTTGAGGTAATAGAACTCCAGGGGTGGCTAAGGGAGAATGGAGCCTAGGTAGGATTAAGGGTGGGAAGTGGCCAGGGGCCATTGGGAGATAAGACAATGGAGAGCTAGGTTAAGGGTAACTGAGAATTGGGAGATTGGGTGTATCCACAAAGAAAGGCCAGTTGATGGGATTATAGCCTCAGGCAACAGCCAGAGATTGGTCCATATGGGGAAGTCCTTGGACTTTCTTTTTCCTTTTCTCCTTTTTGGGGTCTTGCTCCCATCCTCATCATTTCTCCCTCAAACAAATGGGACCCAAACTCTTTTGGGGTAAGGGGCGAAGGTCTTAGCTTCTGAAATTACTTCCTGCTGGCAAGGGGCATAGAGCTGTCCCTGTCTCGAGAGGGTCCCAAAGAGGAGGTTGATTGGAACCAAGCACAGGCTGCATCCAAGGAACGATGGGGGGACATTGGCTGGTACCTGCTGTTTGCTACCAACTGTAGGTGAATGGCCTGTAGTTTGGAAGACACAAATCTGACAGAAAAGACTGCAGGGCCCAGATATGACAAGATAAAACATCCTTAGCTCTGTTTGGATTAAGATAATTCAGTTTTCCAACCATGCAGTATCAAATCCACCTCATAGCCAGACTCAGGAATAGCCAGGTGGGTAACATTCCTTTTCAAAGGAACATAATGGGGAAACTGAGCCAGGAGGATCCCATCTTAGACTGAGGCTAAAATTGTCCTCTCAGCTTTTCCCGATGTTGACTCCCCACCAGTATCACATTCTCTTGAGTAGCTTGTGGCATTTCTCTCAGACATGGTGAATCATTGATTATCAATGGATTATTATGATCCATCAGACAACTCAAAATAAAATCCTATGAACTTTCTACCTCAAACAGCAAGTTTCACTAGTCACAGTTTAGGAAAAACTTTTTTAAGATTTACATCTCAGATTTAAATTTGTCCTGGTATAAAAAGCCAATTGTTACAGATTATTCCTATATGATTGTAAATTCTTAGCAGGACAAAAACCAAACAAGCTTTTTGGAAAGTTTGCATATTAAAACAATGACCAACAATAGCCAAATTATTTTAGCAGTAACCAAATTATGAAAAGTTGCTTGACATAACTGATACAAAAAATTCACCAATTTGAAACTTGAAACAAACCCATTACCAATCACTTAACTTCAGTTTTGTTAAATGCAGTTTCAAATTACTTTACACAGAGAATCAGCATCTCATCGTTAACAGTTAAAACTACAACTTTAAAAGAGCGTGCTTACCCAAGTTCGGAGGCCAGCTTCTTTACCTTGAGCAGGATGTTTTGAACCTGGGTAATGCTTCCAGGCAAAGGTTGCCCCAGAGCCCAAGGCCATTGCCAGTGGGGCCCAGTCTGTAGCTGCTGCCCCTCCCCACTCCTTCCTTTCCCAGGTGGGGGAGGGTGAAATCAAAGGTGAGGGGTAAAGGGTGAAACTCTCTTCTCCTATGAGAGGGGTTAACAGATACCCTCTTGACTCAAGGGAAGGGAGTGGGAAAAAGGAGTGACCAGGGTTGTAAGGAGGAGTTCTAAACTCCTTAATGATCAATCACAAAACCTCCAGAATCTGCCAAGATACTTTTAGCTGTTCTAACTTTCCCCTGTAACCTCCATGAAGAAGAATTCAGGGGCGTAGAAGGAAGGGAGTAAGTAAGCCTCAAGGAACCAAAGAGTAACTGCAGTTTTCCCCAATTCTCTAGCGCTGAGAGAACTGATAGAATTGGGCATACACTTCTGGATAGGGTGTTCATCCTTGTCCTGTATGCTGCGGAAGGTGTACCCAGGACCATGGCCTCAAACTGAACTGATGGACTGAGAGCCTGAGAGCATCAGGCTAAGCTCGAGACCACCTTGTAACTGTCTGCTTGAAAAGTACCTCCAAGCCTTGGTGCTTGGAGAGCGACCCCAACTGCAGAGCAAGAAAGGGGGTGGGGGGGAGAGGCTTAAATACCATACAGTCTTGGCTGGAGTAGAACTTGGGATTAGGCAGTTTCCCTGTACAGGCCACCAAAATGATGAGGTTTAGAGGTTCAGGGGTGCTGGGACCCCAATATCACAATACACAGGCCCTGCCCAAAAGAATTCAACCCAAGCCTTCTTTCAACCAAAGACAAGGTTTATTAGAACATCTGTCATGTTGGGCAGACTCTTAAGGAGTCTGAACATTAGCAGGCTATTGGCTAGATTATAAGAGTCTGAGCAGTGGCTAGATTTTAAGAATCTAAGCTGAGAGAATATTTCAAATGTTCTCCTAGCTGCACTTCTGCTGGTTTTGGTGCAGTCTCTAATCCCTATGTTGCTGCCGCAGATACTATCCCTGTACCAATTACTGCTGCTACTGCTACAAGCGACAGCTTGAACCTGGGTTATTGGTCTGGAGAAGTCAGGACCCGAAAAGGGAGGAAGAAAGCTATCGGAAAGGTGCTAGCTTGTCCATGGACACTAATGGGCACTAAAGGACCTTGAGTACACTATCCTCTGGTTTAGTAATGAATAACATACTGTTTTTGGATTCTTGATTACTTCAAAAGATCCTTATTTTGTTATTATGGTAAATCTTTCTATCAGCGAGGGATCCCAACCCTTCCACACCTTAAAAGACAGTCTTAGTGGTTTTCTGTGGATGAAAATACCCCCATAAAAAGCCCCCCACAAAAAATTGAATCCGTCACTAGCAGCTTAGGTTCTGGTGAGGAGTTGCTCACTCAATCAACAAGTATTTATTAAGCGCCTACTGTGTTTCAAGAACTGTTTCTAGGAGGGGATACAAAGGAGTGAAACAGTCTCTGTTGTTAAGGAACATATATCATAGGGAGGGGATACAAGATTTGGGGCAGATATCAGACAAGGCAGACATAGGTCAATACAAAATATATACAAAAAAGAGACAATTTTGGAGGGAGGGCCTTAATAGTTGAAGGATTAAGGAGAGGTTTCATGTAGAAGGTGGCACCTGAGCTGAGCTTTGAAGGAAGCTAAGAAATTTAAGGGTTGGAAGGAGAGAGAGAGACAGAGAGAGAGAGAGAGGGGGAGGGAAGGAGGGAGAGAGAGAACATTCCAGGCGTAGGGACAGGCAATACAACAACATGGAGACAGGAAATGGAATGCCATACATGAGGAGCAGTAAAGTCAGAGTGACTGGACTATAAAGTGAATGAAGAGGAGTAATGCATGATAAGGCTGGAAAGGTAAGAAGGATCCAGTAGTGGAGAGCTTTAAATGTAAAACAGAGGAATTTATGTCTGATCTTGGAGATAACAGGGAGCTATTGGAGTTCACTGAATAGGAGAGTGACATGGGCCCGTCCTACCCTTTAGAAAAATCACTTGGGCAGTTCTATGAAGGATGGATTGGAGGCGGGAGAGTCTTGAGACAGGGTGACTAATTAAGGAGCTATTACAATAATCTAGGTGAGAAGTGAGGAGAGACTCAGCTTTGACGGTGCACAAGGCCCATAATTGAAGGCATTCAGCTTGGTGTAGGACTTGTCAGAGTTTGTACTCCCCTGACATAGCTATGAATAACCCAACATTAACTTCCCTCCATGATGAAGCACCAACAGGACTTTAATGGAGATTTAATTTCTAACAAATTTTTAGGGTATATAACCTCTGTTCCAAAGCCCATTGGTATAGGACTCTCTCCTTATTGGTGGAGATGAATGCCTTGCCCTTCATTGAGGGGTAGGATGAGTTGGTGAGAGTGGAGAGAGCTCCAACCATCACCAGTCCTCTTTGGGACTCTTCCAAGCTTCAAGTATAATTCAAGGTTCCTTAAGCAGTAAGTTGCTTTGGGTGCTTCTGGCTTCCAACTTTGAGGGGGAAGATAGAAGAGACCTACTCCTCTCAGGTTGCTGAAGGAAAAGGCTCTGGGAAGCCGAGAGAGGAGCTAGCAGTCTCCATCTTGTCTCTAGCCCCAGGTGAGGTCTAGAACTCTCCCTTTTGGTTGAGATGAGTTATCTTGTTCCCTTTGGGAGAGCTCTTCCACTCTGTATTGTCTGGGATATATTCTTCTATATATACCTTTCTCTGATGTTTTGCTGAGATTTGGGAAAATGGGTTTCTTTGCTCTTTGCTATGTGTTTTCCTTGTGGAACTGGTATTTTGGTGGGAAAAGGGTCAAGCCTTGGATGTAGAGCTTGGAGTCCCTTTTCTCCTTAATAATGGCTGAGATTGTGTCATTATTGATGAGCAGAAGTTAGACTGAAGCTCATCATATGCTCTAGAACAACAATATTAAACGGAGTAAACACAGATACTACTAGCTTGATACCCCCTCTCTCTAAAGAGAGCAGAGTGGCTGCCAGCCCCAACTTCCTGCTCCCCTTCCTGGCAGTAATTGGGGAGGGGAGAGGCTAGCAATGTCTATTCTGCTTCCCTTTGAGTCACACAACACCATGAGATAGATGTGGAGTCTTGCTAAATACGCTTCCCCCTTCCAAACGTCTAAATGCATTTATGTAACATAGTTTTTTTTTAAAGCAAAAATAGCAAAAAAAAAAAAAAAATTAACTCTTTTCACTTCCTTCTTGCCAAGACCTAAACAATTTGTTGCATTTTCTGATGAGCCTTCTACATAAATAACAAATAAATTTGATAAAAATTTATTAAGCACCTACTATGTAGCAGCTACTATGGTAAACACTAGGGATACAAGGAAAGGTGAAAGACAGTCCCTGCTTTCAAGGAACTCACAATTTGAGAGGATAATACAGAAAAAAAGTTGAAAACCATTGGGAGAAGAGGGGAAAGGAAGGATGCCCTGAAGGGGGAAGGGCTAGTGCGGGCAGTGTTTGGGGCCAGAGAAGTCTGGCAGCTGGTTGGGAGTGCCCTCCATAAATGGAGGATCTGGATGAAAGGGAGGGAATGGCCCGGGGGCAGGGGATTCCCGGACAGCTGGGGTGATCTCACTGGAAGAGGACTCTCTGGAGACAGTGATGAAGTCCAGGAGAATAGCCAGATGGGAAATGATGAGATAAGAGTGGGTACAGAGGTCAAGACACCAATTATATATAATAATATAATATGAGTGTATACCAAGAAAGGGAAGAGAGATACATGTGTATGTATCCACTATCACCTAATAACTAAAAGTAATCTTGATCTTATCTAATTGATCTTTACGACTCCAGATTAGTAGAATGAGACTCTACAGTTGAGCAATTTATCCACCTCCCCTTAATGCTACTGTCTTTTTTTCTGAGGTTGCCCCCGATTTATGCTGCATGTGCATGGTTGTTTGCAGGTTGTTCCCTCCATGATGAGTTCCTTTTTGCCTTTTCTTTGCATCCCCTGTTCTTAGCATAATGTGGGGCACATAGTAGGTACTTAATAAATGCCTGTTGATTTGATTTTATCACATTGGCTTTGACTACCTAAGGAAAGGGGAGAGGAGAACTGAGATAGTGTTTTGTTTTTTTTTTTTTTGAATAATTCAGGCAAAAAAAATCTATTAAGGAAAAAGGAAGGGGTTTTTGTTTGTTTGTTTTTACTGGTGTAATCTGAATCACCTCAATCAGTGAATATAAGCTCAATCTTGGGATAATTGCTTGCTTAGTTTTTCACTGTGTATCTGTAGGACCAATCAGCCTGAGTCAATGTTGGGCCCCAATAGAACTGCTATTTCTTGAATCTATCTTTTTATCCTGGCAAATTCAGTCATCAATTAACCCTTGTCATCATCTGAAGGTTCTGTTAGCCAAATGCCTTGTTTTAAAAGGCTGTTTCAGAATGACTTTCTTCCTTATTTCTCCAGCAGTAATAACAGAGCAGCTTTACCAACTGTCATTTGCATTATGTGAGAAATAAATAATCTTCAGCATCACCAAACCCGCCTAGCCAGCATATGTCTAACAAGACTACAGTTAGACATACACACACAATATATGTATACAAAAATTTCCTCTTCATTACTCACATCCTATTTTGAATTGTTCTAAGCCAAAAGCATGGATTGCCCAGACATACTGTTTATTTCACTACTGGTGTTATTTTTCAGCATTCCTCAGAGAAAGTACTTTTTTTATTCCTTGTATGTTGAATCCTGAAATAGCCGAATGAAGTATATAGTACAGCTAATATGTCCCCTTTTGTTGCTTAAATCAAAATTGGCCATGGTGAATCCTTTAATAGTGTAAAATGACAAATATGGGTGAGAATAATCTATTCACTTATTTATAGCCCTCACATATACTAGAGTAATTCACAAATCTGACATCCCCAAATTCACAGTTTTTCACTGGGGCCTTTTATTTAGTTATAAGGGATACCAAATCACAAACATTAGACATGTTTCATGAGAAATCTGAAGAGGTTGGTTTCCATTACATATTTCCCCAGAAGGCTGTTTGCATGTCTGCAGTTGGTATTTCACCTATGTCCTCTTTTAGGCAATTTCCTTTTGCTTTTGTTGGGAGATGTGTACATATCTGAGTTTTGCTACAGGAGAGGATATGACTTAAATGAGTGTGTAAGTGTGAGTACATATCCTTAGAGCCCATAAGATAAAAATCTGACTCTAGATGGACACTTGTGTCAGAATAAATGCCCCCTAATTTAGGTTAATGCACTTTCCAATCAGAAAATCTCTGCTTTTCTTCTTGTTGAATGTTGGATTGGATTGAATTCTTGTAGAATCTTGTTGAATGAAGGAGCACAGTGACAACCATATCATGCTTTATACTTTAGCAAATACTTTCATCATGCCAACCCTGTGAGGAAGGCAACACAAATATTGTTGTCCCTTCTTTGGATAAGAAAACTCAGATAAGAAATGCTCAGAGTTGAGAGTGGACCCAGCTTCATACAGCTAATAAGTGTCTGAGCCAGAATTTGAACCCAGAAATTTCCTTCTGCTTGTCACAGTGAACTTCAGCAAGCCTGGTATTGTAGAAAGAGGGTTAGGCTTGAAGTTAACCACACGCCTCTCACACATGGGCACGCATGCGTGTGCACACACACACACATACACACACACACACACACACACACACACACCCTGAATTGGAATCCTACTTTAGACACAGACTAAATACAACCACTCAGAAACTCAGTTTTCTCTGCTGTAAAATGGGTGTAACAATGGGGGTACTATCTACTGATGAGAGCTGTGAAGAATGTACTTTGTAAATTCTTAGGTACTGCCTGAGTGATTATTATTCTTCCAATTTAATGATCATTCTACTTATCTAATAATTCCTCTAATTTGGGTAGAAATGTTTCTGCATCATGCTAAAAAAGAAGTAAATTGTCCTGTTTTTAACCAGGTAGTTTTTGAGGTAGTTCTTGAGGCAGTCCTAGCTCACGGGAAATAGAAAATGGAATTGACCACTAAATTAAAAGTAAGGTTAAGCAAAATATTACATGTCAGAGTTAAAAATATGTAAAAGTAAATGATCAGGTCAAGCACAAAAATCAAAAAATCTCAGACAATGTTTATTTCTGACCACTTATAGGAAAATAATAACAATTACTGGGCAATGTTCTCCACTAGAATCCGGCTATGATGCCTTGATGTGGTGTGGAAGTAACTCTGAGTTCTCAGAGGCTGGGCTTGTAAAGTGTGGGCCTTGAAGGGTCTCCCTTTCATTGGAAAGACTTCATGTTTGAGCTCAGTGATTGTGTGTGTGTGTCTGTGTGTGTGTGTGTGTGTGTGAGAGAGAGAGAGAGAGAGAGACAGAGAGAGAGATCCAGTCAAATAGAAAGCCAGATGCCAGATGACAAAGTTTTTTGCTTGTAACAACTCATGAAAATCATCTATTAAGAAGTTGCTGAGATCTGTGTTGCTGGTGGGAATACCCACACCAAAAAGACTGTGTCTTTTAAAAATATTGGTATATTGCAGGATAGTTTTAAATAGATAGGACCACATTTTTCTTTTTGATACTTACTAATTCCCACAGAATTTAGTGGGAGCTATGAGGTGATAATAAGATGATACTGGTTGTGACTAAGACCAAAAAAGCATTGCACTGAATTAAATCTTCAGACAGAGTAATGCTCAAATCGTCTTTCTATAAATAGCAAGGATCTCTCGAAACCTCTGCTCGGAAAAATGTCAACTGTATTTAGTCATCATAGATGAATAATAACTCTAGAAATTCTCTTTTTTCCCTGTTCCTTTTTAGACTTTTCAAATGTTATTTTGGTCTCATTTTAAAAAAGCAATAAATTATATTTTGACAGGGTCAGTTTGGACAAAATAAACTTGTAGTAGCGCTTGTCGCAGCCCCCTTGCCTGTAAAAGTTTCCATCTTCTCTTTAAATCACTTTAGACAGTTTGCTTATTGAGCATTCAGAAAAGCTGAAAAAAAGTAACATGAACACCTCTTATAAAAGGTTGGAGCCACACCATTCTTGAGAGAATAGAAGGCATCATTTTGGGAGGTCTCCTTTTGGAAAGTGATGTAAGCACCTATGACTGGAGTGAAGGAAAGTTTTTTTTTTTTTTTTGTGGGAAGATGCTAGGAAAGACCTAACAAAATATAGTAAATAGCACAGTTATTGATAGAGATGTGAAACTGAGCCACTTTTGGTCTTTTGGGATCATCTAGGGTACAAGCAAAAATTCCATTTCCAAAATGTATGGGCATGCAAGTTTGAGTCTACAAATATATTGTATATTTCAGGAACTGATAGATTTTTTGGGGGAATTTAAAAGTGAACAGTCTTAACAGCCAGCCTGCTTTTTAACATTCTGTCTGCCTACCTTCTGCTCCAATTCCTCGTTGTGACCTGCTGGTGACCCTGAGCTCTCCTAAGATTGCTAGTGGAATTCGGGCACCATTAGCTTCTCCTCAACTGGAAAAACTTCATGTACAGGTCTGGAGGACACACTGCATGACTTTCATCCAAAGTCCATCTTGCCTAAGTGGGGGAGTCTGATCTTCAAGCTGGCCTCAGGGTGATGAAATCTCAAGGACCATCTACCAAGTTAGAGAGGGTTAGCTGTCTTTGTTGGTGGAGGTGCTCAGGACAACATTTTCAGCTTTTAATTAGAGTTCTTTCTGGCCTAATCCAATTTCTGGTCCAAAACCGGATGGCTGTGCCAGTGGCATCATATGAACAGAAAGAAAATCTTATGAAAGTTCTCAGAGGCCACGTTCTTAAAAATTCTATTATTTATTTATTCTTGCAAGACAATCAGAGTTAAGTGACTTGCCCAGGGTCACACAGCTAGTGAGTATCATGCGTCTGAGGCCAGATTTGAACTCAGGTCCTCCTGCTTTTAGGGCCAATGCTCTATCCGCTGTGCCACCTAGCTGCCCCTACAGGCCACATTTTAAAGATCATTTTATGTCCACAATGAACTCTAGAAATCCTGTGAATAATAACACTTTGGGAAAAAAAAAATCACAGCTAATCAATGTTTCTTTCTTTAGAGGCCGTTAGATAGAGTGCTGGGTCTGGAGTCAGGAAGACTTGAGTTCATATCCAACCTATGATACTCACCAGTTGTATAACCTTGGAAAAGTCACTTAACCTCAGTTTCCTCATCTGTAAAATGGAGATAATAATAACACCTAATTCCCAGAGTTTTTGGTGAGAATCAAATGAGATAACACGTATAGAATGCTTTTCAAAATGTAAAATGCCATATAAAAACTAGCTATTATGTGAACTTTTAAATCACAAAAGAAGCATGTGATAGGTCATTCACACAACCTCTTTCTTCCCACATGAACCAGATCTTTTCTAGTCTGTGGGATGAAAGTCTTGGGGACCAATTTGTTTCATTCATCTCCTCTGAAAAGGGGGATATAAATTGGATTAGTTATCACATTTGAACTTCTTGACATGGGTGAAGGCAAATTCTAGGTTACCCAATTATTATTGTTTAATTATAATTCTAATCTGTAAGAAAAATACATACCTCAAATTTCTTAAATTCGTTTCCCTTCCTGATGAGACCTCTGAGGATACACTGTAATTATAGTACTTGTTTTTCCTTAACTAACTCATATAATGTGCTTTGAAGTAAGACGGTCTCCACCCTGACGCCCACAATCAGGCACCTAAACTAACAAAAAGGTAAAACCAAACAGGGGCGAGAGTTTGGGGACAGAAGGATGTAATCAGATAAGCAAGGGGAAAGTTTAGAGAAGGACCGCTGAGGAGTAACAGGAGATAGGACTGTGTGTTTCTTACTTCCATTGTTGTTTTCTTTCAGCAAAAGTCCCATCAGCTGGGGAGAGGTGCTCTCTCCTTTGAAGCTCATGTTTCTCAGAAATGAGATTCTGTATTCCCAGGCCTCCACTCTGCAGTCCCAGCACAAACACACGCACCAACAGCTGCTCGGAGCTTTGAAGAGGGAGCAAGAAGCTATCAAGTAATTACTTATTCCATTTTAGATCCACATCCATGATTTTTACTTTCAGAGGTTTAGGGAGGGAAGGAGGAGAGAGGTAAAGAATAAGATGCGGTAAATCCCCTTCTGGAAAAGTGTGTAATATAGGAAAGTATGAATTTAATTGGAAAGATAAAATTCCATCAGTGAGGGATGTAGGGAAAAGACATTCTATAAATAAAACTATACAGAATGGATGGTATTAAATGTGTAAACTAGTGAATCTGGCACTAACTTTCTTTCCTTTTGAGATAAACAAGTGCCATTCTCTGATTTTGGGGAGTCCATTTTCTGGTGAGGGTCATGCAATTATTCTAAATGAAGCCGTCGGATCCTTTTATAGGGCTTTGCGGCAGTCAGATTAGGCTATCTTAGTTTCTGGAGCGTTGCTGGCTTGATACTCTGTACTTTTCAAATAACTCCAAGTACTGTATAAGCCTGGCTCCTTCCAGATAGGCCACACTACGCCGGAGTTGGAACACTCTATCAGGGCAGGACACTAGTGGGTAGGTGAGTTCCAGCTCTTCCACTAGCTTGCCATGTGGCTTTGGACAAGTTGCTTAGGCTTTCTGGATGTCAATTACCATTTCTGTAAAATGGGGACCATAGAATTTTAAGATGGAAAGAGGCCTGGAGATAATCTAATAACATCTTCATTTTAAGGAGGAGGAAATTGAGACCCAGAGAGGTTATAAAATTTGTACTGTTTATTTTACAGGCTTCTCATGAATATCAAAGGACATGATTATTTCAAGTAGTTTCTTAACCTTAAGCGTCTTACAGATGCAAATTTTACTGTACTGAGATGAAGAAATAGCCCAGAAAGGTTAAATACTTTTGCCAGTGTCCAAAATAATAAATTGGGAGTCACATTAGAAACTGATCTCAGATAATGTTTATGCCCATTCATAGAATTATTAAAACTTTATTTCCTGATATTGCTCTTTTATGTGCATGTCTATTTCTCTATCAGTATGTAATATACTGAAAGTGTGTGCATATATGTATGTAACATATATAGTTCAGTCTAATCTGTATCTGTCACACTTACTATTTATATCTGTCACATTTATATCACTTATATCTATATCTATATCAATATATATATTGAGAAATTGCCCTAAAAGATGAAGTACTTTGACCAATATCCAACAGCAAATCAGGGGAGAAGTTAGAAAGAGATCTTAGACTACACACCGCCCCCCCCAACCCACATGCTCATTCATAGAAATACTTGTACTTTTTTGATGTTGCTGTTTGCCTTTTAGGTGTCTGTCTGTCTATCTATGGGTATACCTAGATAAGGCAAACAGAAAAGGGGATAGCAGAGGATGAGATGAATGGATAGTGTTATGGAAACAACGAACATGAACTTGGACAGACTTTCGAGAGATAGTGGAGGATAGAAGGGCCCAGCCGTGCTATGATCCATGGGACCATGAAGAGCTGGACATGAGTGAATGACTTAACAACAACAATAAAACATCTACATACAAGTATCAAATATGTACATTGTTGTTCAGTCATTTTTTAGTCTTGTCTGACTCTTTGTGATCCACATCTAGGGTTGGGTTTTTTTTTTTTTTTTTTTTTTTTTTTTTGACAAAGATACTGGAATGGTTTGCCATTTCCTTCTCCAGCTCATTTTACAGATGATGAAACTGAGGCAAACAGGGTAAAGTGACTTGCCCAGGGTCATACAGCTAATAAGTGTCTGTGGCCAGATTTGAACTGAGGATGAGTCTTCCTGACTCCAGGCTGAGCACTTTATCCTGAGTGGTAGCATTGTGTAATGAATGGAAGTTTGGCTACAGAGTTCTGAAGAGCTGGTTCAAATCCGCCTCTGACACACACTAGTTGTATTACCCTGGGCAGATTAATTAATTTTTCAGTGCTCCAGAGTACGAATTGCAGAACAGTCACTAGTCTGCTTTGGTAGAGGAAGGCTCTTCACTGAGAGTGCCCTATCACAATGTAATCACAGGTCCAGACCTCCTTGATATGTATAGCCATATGTAGTCTCTACGATGTGTGTGTGTGTGTGTGTGTGTGTGTATGTGTATCACCTTCCACCAAAGACCTATGTTGTGGAGTTGACCCTGGGTTCTTGAAGGCTCCAACAGGTCCTAGAAAACTTGAAAGGTTTTGCACATCAGCCTAGTGATAGATTGTATGTCTATTGTTCAAGGACCAGTCTAGCTAAGTACAAAGAGGCTCATCACCACTTTGGCCGCTGAGTGATGAATATTTTGACCACAGCAACTCATGAAGACAGTCTATTATGGTACAGAAGGGTTGTGGTGTCTGTCAGTGGTGAGAGTATCCACCCTTCACTCTTACTGAATCTTGAGCTTCTGCCTCTATCTGTAGCATCTATGTTTACCTTATTATTGCCACGCACCTACCACACAACAAAGAATAGATAGGGTGTCTCAAAAGTCTTTGTGCAGTTTTGAGCTTTTAAAGCTTAACCATACCAAGGAGAATATCTAAGAGTTGATAAATTCTGCACAACCCATAGTTCTGTCAGTAAATGATAAATATATCTCTACACTATGTAAAGTGTACTTAGGTAGCAAAAGTAGGAAATTATTGACTACCTTATTTTCCCATTTTCAATTGATCATGTATAGCATGGAGACTTGGGCCAAAGTTTGTTTTTCCTCTAGTCAACATATTAAAAAAAATTCTTTCTTATTCTACTTTTGGTCAGCATCCCTATTTATATCCAATATTTCTAAAATGCAGAACCTTAAACTTGTCAGTGGTTGTAATGGGCTAATTATCTCAAGCCTTTTACAGAAAGCTTAGTATAACAGGATCATTGATATGGTTAGTCAGTAAACTTTTATTGTGCCTATTGAATGCCAGACATTGTACTTAGTGCTGAGGATATGAAGAAAGGTAAAAGACAATCCACAAGGCAGTCAAATGGCCCAGTGGATAGAGTGCCAGGCCTAGAGTCAGGAAGCCTCATCTCCCTGAGCTCAAATCTTGCCTCAGACACTTCCTAGCTGTGTGATCTTGGGTAAGATCTGACCAGTACTCTGTTTGCCTCAATATCCTTATCTGCAAAATGAGCTGGAGAAGGAAATGGCAAAGCACTCCAGTATCGGATTTGCCAAGATAACCCCAAATGGGGTTACGAAGAGTTGGTTATGACTGAACAACAATAAAAACAAAAGACAGTCCCTGTTCTCAATAAAGTCTGCACAATCTAATAGGGCAGATAGCATGCAAACAATTATGTCCATACATGATAATAGTCATGATAGCTTGTAAATAATCAACAGAGGGAAGATGCCAGAATTAAAGAGGATCAAGAAAAGCTTCCTGAGGCAGCTAGGTGGGGCAGTGGATAGAGCACTGGCCCTGAAGTCAGGAGGACCTGAGTTCAAATCCAGCCTCAGACCAAACACTTGACACTTACTAGGTGTGTGACCTTGGGCAAGTCATTTAACCCCAATTGCCTAAAAAAGAAAAAAAAAGGAAAGCTTCCTATAGAAGGTGGGATTTTAGAAGGGACTTACAGGAATTGCAGAGTAGCCAGGAGGTGGAGATGAGGAGGGAGAGCATTCCACAAATGGGGGATAGCCGGTGAGAATGCCTGGAGTGGGGTCATAGAGTGTTTTGCTCTAGGAACTGCAAATGTGACTGCATCCAACAATACATGATGGGGTGTTAAGTGTAGGAAGTTTGCAAAAGTGTGTGCAGGACAAGTTAGGAATGGCCTTGAACAGCAGACCGAAGAATTTATATTTGATCCTGGAGGTGCTAGGGGGCCTCTAGAGTTTATTGAGTGGGGATGGTGATGACATGGTCATACCTGTGCTTTAGGAAGATGATTTAGAGGGCAAGGGATCTCAGAAGTCATCTAGTCCAACCTCTTCCTTTCATATATGGGGAAACTAAGGCTCAGAAAGCTTAAGTGATTGGCCCACGGTTGCACAGGTAGTGAGTGTCAGAGGTGGGATTTGAATGGCGGTTCATGCAACTGCAGAGGAAGCTGACAAAAATGTCACACGTGAACAACTTTTCATCTTTAGACTTCTTATCCCACTTTATGAAAGCTCTGGGTCATGGTGCCTATCCAATTTAATATTTATTGAGGGCCCCATCAGGGTAAAACTAAGAGGTAGAGAGCTATTAAAAGCAGGAGTGAGCACTAATGTCTGTTTGAATGTAACACATGGTAAGTTCTCATTTAGTTCATCCCTGTCCTCTATCTGCCAGAACATTTTCATTATTAGACTTCTGGTTTGCTATAGTCTACTTAATGTTTGACAGAAGCAGATAAGGCCACTAGTGCATATGATAAAAATAGTAATGAGACACAACTATTAATATCCTCTCACAATGTTAAAACTATCTTACATTTCATGCTGAAGAATGCAGTTGCAAGCAGAATTCAGATTTTTTTTTAGGATTGTAATAAAATTCAGAAGAGTGTAATTTCTCTGATCATCTAGATCTTTAACAGTTTTGACCTAGTAAAGAAAAAGACTATGAAAATGGTGTGAAATATCAAAATTGAGTGTTCTGGCCTGGCCATTAGGAAAAAAAAGTGATTTTGCAATATACACTAGAAATCTATAGAAATCATGGGCTCAGGTCTAGCTGTATCCTTTTCACCTATGTTCCTTTTCCTCATATGGTGCTTCCTCTAAAGTCTCTGTTCTGTGGCAAAGCATGCTGATTAAAGTCAGAGAGAAATATAATTTTAGAGCTGGGTGGGACCTGAGAAACCATCTAGTCCATTATCCTCAACTTATGAGACTCAGAGAATGAAGTGTCACATAAGTAGAAAGTGGGAGAGCTGGGATTGATGCTCAGATTTTCTGAGTCCCAGTCCAGAATTGATCAGAACCAGATTCTTTTCCAAAGATGTTAAAAAACTAAATAAATGGCATTGAGACAGCCAGATGGCACAGCACAACAACATAAAGTGTTGAACTTAAAGTCAGGAGGACTTGAGTTCAAATATTGCTTCAGATACTAAGAAGCTATGTAACTCTGGGCAAATCATGGAACTTCTTTCACTCTCAGTTTCCTGATCTTTAAGATAGGGATAATATAATACCTAATTCTCAGGGTTGTTATGAAAATCAAATGAGATGGCACATATAAAGCTCTTGATAAATCCCAAAGATCTTTCTAAATGCTAGTTATTAAGAAATAAAAACAAATTATATAAAATGATTTTTTTTCTTTAAAATTATTTTGGTCATTGATTATTTTACTTAGTTACTTTTGGTAGAATTCAAACTACAGAGGGAAACCATTGATATATTTCAGTTTCTTTTTAGTTATCAATTTTATTGTGTAACAATTGGACTGCAGACTTTGAACTTTTTGAGGAATTGTCAATTAATTGATTTTGACTTTCTTAAAAAACAAAGAAAATTGCTGTCCTCTTTAGAAGAAAAAGTACAAGCCTAGCATAGGTTTCTGGAAGGTCTTGATAGTAGCTCTTTTTAATTTTTTTGGTGCTGATAATTCCAGAGTTTTATTTCCTTTTTTCTCTCTCTCATTTTTCAATTTTATTTTATTCTCAGTTCTAAAATCTCTCCTTCACTATGCACCCTGACTCCCTCTCCTGCCTTGAGAAAGAAGACAAGATTACAAGTATATATAGTCAAGCAAAACAGTAGCCATGTCCAAGAAAGAAAATAGTCTTTGATCTGTACTCTCAGGATATCACCTCTCTCTCTGGAGGCAGATAGTCTGTTTCATCATGAGTCCTTTGGAATTGTGGTTGGTCTTTGTGTGGGTCAAAGTTCATAAATTTTTCATAATTGGTCATCCTCATGACATTGTTATTGTATAAATTGTTCTCCTGGTTCTACTCACTTCACTTTGCATCAGTCCATACACGTCTTCTCAGGTTTTTGTGAAACCATCCTCATCCTCATTTCTTATAGCACAATATTCCATCACATTCATGTGCCATAACTTGTTCGATAGCAGTTCTTCATAAAATTGTTCAGCATTTTCGATGGCTTTTTGGATACTGTAACATAACGCTATATTTTTTTTTTCCTGGACATATAATTTGTTACCTAACACATCATCACTGCAATGAAAGAATCTCTATTTCTCAGACTATTGTTGGAATGAACAGATATTTTAAAAATATCCGAATTCTCATTGGGTATAAATGATTGAAAATGTAAATAAAGAAATATGAAGTACTATCAAAGTGTATTCAACATCAACTTTTCTTGGGCATGAACAGAGATCAGGCTCACTTTGCAATAGCATTCCTCTCTTTAGTTCAGGGAAACATCTCACACCACCTTGTGCAGTATTTTTTTAATGGGTGCTGGGGGGGTGAGTAAAGAGTCTTTGTTTGGTGAGTTAGAAGCTGGGGAAAGAAAAATGTGTGCCCTTGGGCAGTATATTTTAATCATACTGGTAGGGCGGCTTGTACTCATTTTTCTCCCTTGCTGGGCCATTTCCAATTTAGATTTATCAAACAAGAAGAACAATTTATTGAGAATTTAGTATTCAGTATTGAATATTCAGTGCTGGGTTATTGCAAGTACTAAGCAGAAATATACATATATATATATATATTTCCTTTTTTTCCTTGGGTTTTTTTGAGTTTCTCTCAAAGTAGCCCTCCCTTTTACTTTTAGCCTTAAAATGATGGCCTTGTATATGGGATAAAATGTGGGGAAAGGAGTTCAGAGTCCTAAAGACTGCACGGTCAATATATCTTCAAACACTTTGTAATCTTCTTTATCAACTTTTGGGTCGTGGTGCTCTTCTTAAGGGTCAACTACTTCAATTAGGAATTTATAGAGATAATTTATAAAACATGCACATTTGTGTTTCCACCCTCTCCCACCCTGGAGGAGAGAAAATTTTCTCCCTTTCCATCCAACACCTCTGTCCCCATATCTATGTCTTTTCATCTTAACTTTTCCCGCTCTTTAATAGAACACTTACGTCATATAGGAAAAGCCCTTGGGGTTTTTTTTGTTTGTTTTTTAATCTTAAATCAATATTACAAGGTTAATTCACTGCAGAAGGAATTTGTTAGCTTGAGCTTTCTATCTTTTGTCAAAGGCTATAGAGGTCATGGATGTCTCAAATCGGTTTTGTCACATGAGAAATGCAGAGGAACATGCTAGAGAACTATGTCTATTGCCATCACTATTAAGAGTGGTTTGGCCCCAGTAGGTAAGAACCTATGCATAACAACAATTCTGACAATCAGTTGACATAGAATGGTCCTCATTAGACCAGAACAGGAGTAAAAAAAATTCTCTCTGGTCAAGGCTACAAATTTTTGATACTATTCTCTTACCAAAGAAAATCACTGAAAAATTTTGAGGAATGATGACATGAGTGAAGTTAATTCTATGGGTGAATAAATTGCCCATTTGTTTGAAAGTATCTTAAATCTTTGAAACACTTAATACTTTTGGTACCTATTGAATATATATATGATTAATATTTCTCCCTTTTTTCATCATGATTTTCATTATTATCATAGAAACTAACATTAAACTACATTGGGGAAACATGCATGGGTTTTATATTTTTGTTGATTAAAAATATTCAGGCAGACAAATATGGGGTCTCAGTGATAAGAGAGTCCACATGCTCTTCATAACCTAAACTTCACATTGTTTTGGATTAAAAACACACACATGATAATAGACCGAGGATTGGATGTGTCTTTTGTGTATTGTTACCTTCTTATAATTGCTCAGAGAGCAGTTCATCGTAGGTGTTTAAAGAATGATTTTAGTGCTTTTATTTTGTACCTGTGTGACCTTTGGAAGGTTACTTCTTTTTGGGCTTTGGTTTTTTTCACCTGTACAATCAGGGAATTCTTAACTTTCATTTAAAAAAAATTGAGTTTTGAATTCTCTCTCTCCCTCCCAACCTTCCTCCATTCATTGAGAAGGCAAGAAATGTGATGTTAATTATACATGTGAAATCATGCAAAGTGTATTTTCATATCATCCATGTTGCAAAAAAAGCAAGAAAAAAAAAGTGAAAAAAATTATGCTTCAATCTGTACTCAGACTTCATCAGTTCTCCCTATGGATATGGAAATAATTTTTTTTATTATGAGTCCTTCAAAATTGTCTTAAATCATTGTATTGATCAGAATAGCTAAGTCGTTTACAATTGATCATAGTTATAATAATGCCATTACTGTGTACAATGTTCTCCTGGTTCTGCTCCTTTCATTTTGCAACAGTTCATATATCTTCCCATGTTTTTCTGAAATCATCCTGCTTGTCACTTCCTACAGCACATTTGTATTTCATCACAATTACATGTTACAGCTTGTTTGGTCATTCCTCAGTTGATGGGTATCCCCTCAATTTCCAATTCTTTTTCACTGGAAAAAAGAGCTAAACCAGGAAATGCTTAACCCATGTAGATGAACTTAAAAAAATATTATGATAACTATGTTTCAATATAATTGGTTTCCTTTGTAATTCTGTTTTTTATTTTGTGCATTTAAAAACATTATTCGGGGGGGGGGGCAGTTAGGTAGCACAGTGGATAGAGCACTGGCCCTGAAGTCAGGAGGACCTGAGTTCAAATTTGGTCTTAGACCAAACACTTGACTCTTACTAGCTGTGTGACCCTGGGCGAGTCATTTAACCCCAATTGCCTAAAAAAAATTAAAAAACAAACAAACAAACAAAAAAAGAAAACATTCTGAGAAGGAATACACTGGTTCCACCAAATTGCCAGGGGGGTCATGGTGCAAAAGGGGTTCATGCTTCTGAGATTAGATGATCTCTACAATGCCTTTCAGCTCTAAATCTAGGACCCAGTGATGATTTTTGTTTGTTTATTCATTCGTTCATTCCTTCCTCCCTTTCTTCTTTCTTTCTATCCTTTCTCCTTCTCTCTTTCTTTCTCTTTTTGTAGCATTGGCAACTCAAAAAAAATCTACTCACTGATCTGAGTAGATTAAACTAGTTAGCTTTGGAAGGGTGAGCTCTATGTCAGTGGAAGGAATGTGTACACTGACGAAATTACAAAACGTTCAAGAACTGAATAAGACTGCTTATAAACCACAAAGGAGTAGTATAATAAAACCTCCTATCACACAGGAGCACCAAATACAGTAAGTGCTTTGAGATCTGTGATTGAAAGGTGCTTCAAGTATTACAAAACTTTATTGTGGGCTTATTCCCATCTATGCTATGTGGAAAGCTAGAGAAAAGAGATAGGATTTAGAAATGCAGATCATGGGGGTCTATGGATTTTAGGTATGTGGATTATTAAATCCATTTTAATAAGAATGATTATACTAAATAGCTTATGTAGTATTCATTTAAGAAAGGAAATGAAACCTCTTAAGTTTTAGTCTTTTAAAAAATGACTCATGCTCTTCCTTTCCATGTGACTATGTGTCTTGACTTCCAGTGTTTAGTTGGTTTCTTTCTAGTCCTAATTTTTATTTTTCTACCATATTCAATTCTACCAATTTTACCATATATCATCTTTAGAATCAAAGAGCAATGACACCATTTGGAAAAGTTTTCTTTTTGTAATTGAAAAAGAATTCTAGACTTGTAATCATCAACCCACACAAAAATCATACAGAAAACCACAAACTCCTATAATGTGTGTATTAACTGAGGAGAGTGTAAGTATAAACTCTTACAGCCCATTACATCTAGCGGGCCTCAGGCCCTCTGCCTTGCTTTACCCCAGACATCTTTATAAAATCATAGATCTGGAACTGGAAGGGACATTTGCTACCATCTAGTCCAGTCCCCCCGTTTTTCCAGATAAGGAACTGAGGTCCAGAGTGGTTAAGTGATTTGTCCAAGACCACACAGTAAGTAGCAGAGTCAGGATTGGAACCCAGGTTCTTTCACTCCAAATGCAATGCTCTTTCTACTGCTATTTCCTGCTACTATTGCACCCTCTGAAGCAAACCCTCAGAGACCATGTCCTGGAGGAAGCAAGCCTCTCAGCTTTGGAACTTGGGTTCTCTCCCACCTTCTTCTCCTCTTCTTTCTTCTCCCCGTCTTTCTCTCCTCCTCTCCCTCCTCTCCTCCTTTTTCTTCTCCCCTTTCCTCTTCTTCCTCCTGCCCCTCATGCTCACCATAATAATAATAATTGATCATAGATCATAATAATATATAATAACAATAATTGATCATAGAAAGGGCTCCTATGTTCATAGGAGCTTTTAAAAATAACCTTAAAAATGCTAGACACCTGAACCAAATGTGCAAGACCTGTCTTGTCTTGTTTCACCGTTGTCTAGTCTTCTTGTTTCCTGTGGTTAAAATTGTCAATGTGTTTAGGTTTCTAGGGCTGTTAGAATTTTGAACACCTTTGGTGTTTGAAGATAGATAGTTCAGATGCCTTGGACAGTTTCTTTCTCTTATGTCTACTTTCCCCCTTTTTAGTGAAGTTTAGGTACTTGTATGCTTGTGGAAAGTGGAAAATCAAAGGCATTCTTAATAGCAATTTTACAAACTGTAGTCATCTACAACTAAAATGATAACCTTTCTCTCTTCTCCCCAGTTCTGCTCTTTCCATCTTGCTAAGAAGCATTCTTCAGTTTCAGAAACTGGAAAATTTCTTTGGAGTGATTTTTCAGACTATTCAGAATATTTTCTGCTTTTCTTCCTCTTTTCTCTCTCTCTTCCCTCTTTTCCTTATAAAAGAGCAAATACACAAGGACCCAGTCTAATATTTATGAGAACTTGAATGGCATAGAATAAAGGCAGTTTCAAGACACTTACCAAATAATGTAAAATTTGAATTTTGTTCCTTATGATGGCTTTTAAAAAAATCTAGCTTTGTATAATTTGGATGACCAGTACATACACTCTTAGTTTGGGGTATTTTATGAGGTTTTTAAAGGAGATTTAACCTTTTAAGTCATGGAAGAAAAGGATCTTCATTGATTTTTTTTTCGTATTTGGCTAACTCTCACATCTCCCCTTTACCTGCCTCTTCCCTTCTCCTCTTTGTTTTTCCACGTTCTTCTCCTGTTTGTAGTGCAGGTGTTTCATTAAAATTGCATTTGGTTTTGGCATGCCAAGTAAGGGAACATTTGTATTTCATAAATCAATGGAAACCAGATATTTTGCAATATGTATTTTTGCGTGGGTTTAAGAAAGTAAATGTCAGTATTCAATGGCCAGGATTATTTCTGTGACTTGGCATATTAGAAAGTGTGTGGAAGTACCAGGCACAGTTAATGTTTCTAATCTCCATTTAACTCAGTCTCTAGTTTTTAGAGAAATTCAGCTTTTCAGGATGCTCATTTTCCTCTGATCTCTAAGCAAAGGTGAATGAACAGACCTTGAGAAATTTATCATTATCATCATCATCTTCATCACCATCACCATCATCATTATTACTGTTATTCTATTTTCAAGTCCCTGAAGTTACTATAAACATAATCTTCCAAATTCCTATTTCATTTTGTTTTACAAAATATGTATAGTATTTATATACCATGTAACTCCATATGAAGAAGCACATTGAGGGTCTTTAAAAATATTATAAATTAGTTTCAGGGTACTGAGTAAGCTGTAGTTAGGAAGCAGTTCATTGACCCAGCAGCTGGTGGCACAGTGGTTAGGATGATGGGCCTGGAGTTGGTAAGGCCTGCATTCAAATCTGGCCTCAGACACTTACTGGCTATGTGACTCTAAGGAAGTCATTTAACCTTTTTCTCAGTTTTTTCCATCGTAAAATGGGGGTAATAATAGCATCTACCTCTTAGGTTTGTTAGGAGGATCAAGTGAGATCATATTTGTCAAAAGCACATTTATATAGCATATGGTAGGTGCTATATAAATGCTCATTCCTTCCTTCCAATTCTCTGAAATATTTTGAAGTCTCATGTTTCCCTGAAGATATACATGTTTTACCTCTCCTCCATCTTCTTCACCATTTATGTATAAGGGAAACACACACATATATTTTAGGAAATTTCCATATTTAATAAGTTAGAAATTTCTATATTTAATAAGTTAGAAAACCAAATGTAAAACATTGGTTAGCAAGTGTGAAATAGAATCTTCACGATAGAGAGAATTCCTTTTTATTGTAGAGAATGGATAGTAGGCAGTGGTGTGCTAGTAAATGTTTAACAATGGGTTCTCCAGCAAAAAAGTACCCACTATGCACTGTTAAGCTGAATCTGGATTATTAACATTTTTTGCCATTGCTTTCTTCAGTGTAAGAAATTGACAAAAACAATCAACAGAACACCAAGTCAAGCCCTGATTTGTATTTTTTGCTGATCTCTGAGGTGTAAATGCTCACACTGAAAATTTAACATCTGGCCCTTCAGCACTGGCTCCAGCTGGTTCCAGTACACCCTTGATTGGAGGTGTTTACTGAAAACCTGAAGAATGGGGGGGACTGAATGAGAACCTTGATGTTGACTTTTGCTGATTTTCAAGCTGTGACTTTTGCCAACTCTCATTTCTTCCTACACATGCATTTTATCAGTTATATCAAAGTTATATCAGTTCACGTTTGACGAACATGCACATTTAGATCTTGTATATCTATATGTGTACAGTTAATAAGTGGCAGCATCATAGAGTGGCTAGAGGACTGCCATTAGAGTCAGGAAGGACCTGGGTTCAAGTGTCCCATCTAACACTCACTGGCTGTGTTTCAGATCACTTAGCCTCTCAGTGCCCTGGGCAATTCTCCAAGACTCTAAGTTACAGATAAGTTACTGCATCAGTGGAGGGAGCTTCCATGCTGGGAGTTCCCTGCCCCGATGGAGTCACATATCTGTACCCTCCTTTCCCAGCCTCCCAATTGTCATAGAATGTAAATCCACATGTGTATTTTTACATTGACATCATCACACACATATAAGTAAATCAGCAGAAATGAAAGTTTAACAGGATGACAATCCCAGATCCTTTGGCTTGTCGTTCCTGCACATGGGGATGTAGAATTCAAAGAGGAAGGAGGATTGTATAAACACATGGGAAAAGCTCAGTTTTCCATCCAGGATGAATTTGCCAAAGCAGGATGTCTCACTCACATGCTGAAAACAGGAGCATGTCTTTTCTCACAACCTGCAAACCAGCTAGCTGAAAGATTGACAGCTGGCCAAGGGAACGCACACCTCGTTCTTCGATCTAGGCTGCCAGTGTTTTAATCACAGTCCTGGTGATGAGCGGCCTGGGAGGGCTCGCCTTTCACACACTAACTCAAACAAACACAGCAGAATGTCTCCGCTGCTATCCAAGCCCCTTCCTGCTTTAGCATTCCTGATGTACTCCCTCTGCGCTGCATACTTTAAAAACTCAACCAACATGCAAGGCCTTGTGTCATCTTACATCACTTCTCCTTATAAATAGCCTTTGGGAATGGCAAGGGAATGTTACCACTAATCACAGAGGCATTTGGAAGGGTTCGGTCTCAGCAAATAAGCACTCTACTGAATGAACGTGTTGGAGAACTCCTGGGAAGTTCCGAGTTTTAGAAGCCTGTTGACGTGCTGGGTATCAGACTTGGGCAGGGTATTTCAGAAAGAAGCCTGGGACTTCTTCCCATGCAATTTTTCCTACTTAAGGGCGGATTTATTGAAAGCTGGCATCAATTAATGCAGATGCCTGTGTTCACAGCAAAGAGGCAGGGGAACCGAAGTAACCCCTCACCAAATGACCCATGTAGCTGCATACAGTATGTCTTTCTTTCTGTCCCTGGCAAGGAAGTTGCAGCCTCTTTATCATGCACCCAGGGAGCTTCAAGGCTAAAAAGGGATCAGAACTAGGAGAGAAGTTTGTTGTGCTCAGAGATGCCAAATATGAATATTCAATTAACAAGAACAACAGCAAAAAAAAAAAAATCACAAAAGTCATGGTGTGTAAATTAAGGATGCCTGGGAGCAATTACTCTGGATGGCAAAGCCAGCGCGACATTAAAAATACCCTGTATTTCTTTGTTTTCAACTCATGAACAAATAAACGCTAAAAATATGTTTATCTGTTCTAACAGAGAAAACAAACAATTTCCATAATGCATATATTAAGAGAGAATGCATAACTATTTCCTATCACTTGAGGCAGGGAAATTTGGTAAAGGGAGACAGGAGTAATAAGAGAGAAGTAAGTACTTGATCAAAAGCTGCCCTGGCAGAGTGCAATTCTTCAAGGGCCTGGGCATGCCATGTCCCACATACTGATTTTTTGAATAGACCTCTTGCCAAGATAAATTCTCTCTGGACTCTAGAATTTATAGGATGTGCTTAGCTTGCATTAAGAACCCAGCAGTTTCTTCCCTTCACAAACAAGCTGTCTTGAGCAAGGCAAGACATAAATGGAAGGGATGCTTTGCTAATTATTTACATAAAGACACAGAGAGATGCAATCTGGCTCTTGTGTTTATTTCATGTTCCTGCTTGGCCTACGAGTCAATGATGGAACTGAACATTTTCGTTCTGTTTGTCTCCCTCTGACTTTGCTAACTTTCAGGGCTACCCAGAAAGTTCTTTGAAAAACAGTTGGATAACAGCCTGGGAAAGGTAATTCACTCATTTATTTCCTCTTCTAATCTTCCAGTATTTATAGTTATGAGTTTTTTTCTTGATATTCAGATCGTGGTCCTAATGGGCAGTGATTTTATCTTCAGATTTGAGAAACATGTATTTAGCACAGAGTAAGAGCAACATGTCCTTTTCATCATTTCAAAGTTGTAAAACAGTGTTGGGAGAGACAAGCTTATAGTAGGGCTGGAGGAGAGCACTTTCAGAATATTATAACAGGAAATTAATTACTTGATAAACAGTGGTGTCAGGAAGAGTTCTGCAGATCAGCACAATACCGGGGCCTTTGAAAGGAGCTGATTTTCATATTTAAAAATTATCACAAAAAGGCACCCATCATTTAGTAGGCAGCTTGGTGTACAGAGAAGAGAACATTAGAATAAGATTTTCATGGATAATCACATATATCTATGGAGATCAGTTGAAATCATGAATTAATTTTTCAAAATGGAAATAAGCAAACTCAATTCAGGTTGCTTTTAACATTGGTAACCCCAAATTGCATATCCTGGGCCTAATTGGATTCCTACTTGGAGTCTCATTTCTCTAGGTGAAAGGCATCTGGGCCACAGTGTAGACTTGGCTGGCTCACTGTATATAGTTTGGAACAGTGTTGGAAGCACCAACCTGGGAAATGTACTCTGTCACAAAGACTTCTCCTTCTTCCCATATGATTGACCTGATTTTCTGATCTTTTAATACTTATTAGTTTGAAAAGTTGATATCGCAGTAGCCTAGGCTAGGGGCAATTATAATCCTAATTTCCCTTTTTCCTTAATGCAGAAGAACAAAAATGGAATCTCAAGGAAAAGGGAAAAAATATTGGCAAGGAAAGCAACCTATTTTTGTAAATGTGGAATTTTCACCTTGGTTTCTGTAAGTTAGTTCTGTGAGGTGTCCACTAGTGGATGGGGTCAACCATTCTTAGGACAGCTGTGCTGGAATCCATGAGTTATCTGTGCACTGTAAGTGCTCAGTAAATACTTATTGATTGATTCAGTCCGAACAGGCCTGGTTTCCCTGATATCAGAAATGGAGAGAAGAGGGCCCATGTGTATGACAGATATTTATTATGAAAAGGGATGTGGAGAGCAGTTAGGGTATAGTGACCCATTCTGCCATTAGATAAACTTAGCTGAAAATGTTTCCAACTTCAGATTTCCCAATATCCAGGCTGAAAGGAATGCTGTTTCTCAGTCAATTGGTCCAATTAATGGTTCATTGAATATCTACTGTGTTCAGAGGACTGAACTATTTCTTAAGGGAAGCTAGAGAATAAGCAGAATATATGGCTTGTAATCTCATATCTGGCCAGATATGTAGAACATATACACATAAAAAAGACAAGAATGGTTCAAGAGTCATCTATAGACACATGCAAATTAATATAATGCAAAAAGAGGGAAGAACCTGAGAATATAGGCATTTAAAATGGAAAGTTCCAGTATTTGAGGGCAGCATCTTTCATACGTAGACAGTACGGTAAAATGGGAAACTGCACCCAGAATCAGGAGAGATCTGACTTCCCAAGCACATTCCTGAATTTAGAGACCATCTAATCCAACCCCCTTCTTTTCACAGATGAGGAAGCTGTGGCCTAGAGAGGTTAAGTGAATTTCACAAAGGAAGTAAGGGGCCAGAACTGGGATTTGAGCTTGGGTCTTATAACTCCAAGTTCAGGATTCTTCCCACCCTACCACATCCCCTTCTTGATTTTCAAGTTCCTTAGACCAAGTTAAAAAATTGACACAGTAATGGGATCCCTTAAAATTATTTACCACTTTTGGCTTGAAGTGTACAGAACAAAATTATACCTTGTCCCCTGGTTATCCATGTTCCTTGCCATCTCTGAACGCTTTGCTTCCCTTGGGTCTGGAGTCAAGGGGCAGGGCTCATGAATGTGGGCTTGGCTTGCTTGTCTCTCATAGATGAGTGAAAAGGGTGAGTGAGGAAGGTGAAAATAAGCTCTTGGGAAAACCCATAGACTATGAGATTTACTGATCATTATCAACTGTTGATTGGGGCACATTTGACAATGAACTAAGCCCAATGAAGTTAACAAAGTTGTGTTTACATGTAGTCTCTGCCCTTGGGGGACCATGCACTGGGTAGGGTTGGGGAGCATTATGGATACCTCAAGCTAGGATAAAGATATATTTTCTGGTCAGCAGTTCTTATTGATCCCTTGGATATTACTATTAATGTGCAAATTGAAGGGGAAGATTTTGCAGGACAGCCTCCTGGGTGGCACATTGGCTTTCATTCTGCCCTCTTGTCCTCCCTAAATCTGCTGAGGGTGGATCATGGACAACGGCTCCCTGGGCTGTGTGCAACCCACAGGCGGTATGTCATGTAGTTCTCTTGTAGACAATGCTCTTTGAATTGGCCCCAAAAGTTATTGCATTGGATTCTCTCCCATTTCAAAAAGCTGAGTACATGCTGTGACTGCAGCACTTCCAGTCTATGCCAGCCTGAGGAGCAAGAGCCTAGGATTGGAAACCAAACCGGAGGCTCCACATGGCAATGAACAGCACAACATTTTGGCTAGAGGCACTGATCATGTTGGGAATTTGAAGAAGAGGTGTTTTTTTTTCAAAGAATGGTTAATATGCATTTATTCCTTCTGGAAATGCATTAGAGTGTATTCTCTTTTTAGAGACAGGATGAAAATGATTTTCATTAAGGCTCTTGATGACCACTCGGAAAAGCAGAGTAAGGTTCATTTGAAATGCCTTCTTGCAAAAGGTAGTTCCTGGAGTTCATTCCAATACGGCTACTCTGTGCATAATATATCTACATTTAAAATTCCGCAGGTGGGGTTACCAAATTTTATCCTTTTAAAATTCAAATCGTAAGCATACATGGAAAAAACCTTAAATGACTTTTCCTTCTTTCCTGATAGACGTTAAGACCCAACAATCTAATTTTGGTGAAATTAAGTAAACCAATTCTCTCCTTGTATAAACAGTCAAATTTTATGGTTGAATTATAAACCTCTGGAAATGGGGGTTTATAATGAAACTCCTATCAAAATATTAACTATAGTTATATGAAAAAAGCTGTTATTAAATAGCATCTTGATGGCTTAAAAACTTTCTTTAAAAATCTCTGTTTATTCATTATAATTAAAATGCCTAAATTATAATGATCTACTAAAAACAAATAGTTTTAATCTTTTCCATAGTTCTCCATATGATGTTAATGCTCTGTACATTAGTATTGATGCCTGAGTTTAATATTGCTTTCTCTATCATTAAAATTGCTAACACCATAGCTTTGGAAATGTAAATTTGAATACTTAATTATGTTGCTATAAACAGCCACTCTAATGCCATGTTCTCATCGACAATGATGGGCCTTCTTCCAGGGCTGGCATCTCGAGCAATCACGCTGTCTACTTTCCTGTTGTATATAAGAGGAAAAACATTCCCACCTGAGATCTCCCCCAAAGTTTCATTTGGAAAACAGAACATGATTAGAAATATGTTTCCAGTTGCACATTGCTCAAACCTAGTTTTGCCTTTACTTGGGCTAAATGATGCAAACATAGTCCAGCCTCCTTTCTAGGAGTGTGCAATTACCTTGAAGGCCCCTAGCAAAAAAAAAAAAAAGCCCTGGCTAATTGAGAACACTTGCTTTTGCTTGCAATTAGCAAGGATATCCTCTTATAAAGAAATGTCCCTATTTTTTTTTTTCCTGCAAAAAAGGTGGGTTTATCTTTAATGAACTAAGAGTTTGGAAGCTCTGCAAATTAAAGCATGCATATGCAGGTTATCTTCTTGCTCAAGGGGACATACACCACTGCTGTGTTCTTGTGAAGTAATAATGAGATACCATAAGCAAACAGTAGAAGATTCATGTCAGATGGTTCTCCAATAACATTAGAAAAAAAAAAAGCAGCTGATGTATGGGATATTGAAGGCAGATTAAGTTGTTAATGTATATTAGTATATTCTTAATTTCCTTTTAATTGAAAAAGACATATTGACTTTAATTAGAACCATTTCACAGGAACTGTCAATTAGCACATGTCAAACTAGTTAATTCAGAACAGAATTCTTTTAATTAGGGTCTGCTTTCCTTTAACTGTGGGGCCAATGAAATCAGCCTTTCCTTATCAAGATTTTAAATGTCTCTAAGACATACAATACAAATGTAGTCTCTTATCTATTATTAGAAGCCCATATGGATAACATTAAAATGATGATGCTGGCATTGTTCATGCAGCACAAATCAGAGTCCCTTTATGACTGTTTGAAAAAAAAATGGCTTTGAACAAAGACTATTTTAAATACACAGATTTATCCTACTTTAAAGAGACTACAAAATTTATGACATGCATGTTCACATTTAAAGTATTATTTAATATGTCTGCTCAAATAAATGGGCCTATTCAAACGTTTTGTGTGTTCTATCAGCCAAAGACACATAAAACATTGTCAAACCATACAGCAACATTTTTCCCTTAAATGAACTGTAATCAAAAAGGGAAAACAGTCTGAATGATTTTTTTTTTGCACAACATAAAAACAGCATTGTTAACTTTCATTGCTTCTAAAGATTTAATACCAAATATTTGAAACAGTGGCTGAAACCACTAGTGAGCTAATGTGATATTGGTAATCAGACAGCGTAAAATCTGAATCTTGGCTCTTGCCTAATGTAGATGTGAAATTACAGGGTCTTAGCCATAACTGTCATGAGGGAGGAGTTGCCCTGGGGCCTACACATTGGATAGATAAGGCCGGGGTTTCACCTGAAGTGTGGGTGTGTAAGAGAACAACATTAAGAGAGATATCACTGGGAAAAAAAAAAAGAATTAATGGGAAATCTAGCTTCGTTTTATCATGTGAGCTTTAGTCACCGTTTTACTGACCTATATCAAGTGAGGATTACAGAGATTAGTGAAAGGAATACTTAATAGCTCAACTGTGCGTTCCAAAGAGGATTATCTAGTAAGAGATTTTATGTATCCTGATAGTTGTTCCTCCTCCTATAGGGCTGATTAACTCAACTCTGAAGATAGCATCCTTTTCCAGAGTAAGATATACCACTAGTGTGGTAGTAGCTGTGTATTTGCCAACAAAGTGAAATGGAGAATTATATGCATTGAGTGAATTTGATCCACAAAAGTATTTGCATTGGCTGATTCATGTAACTCCCAAAGTAATTCAAGGAAGTCCAAAAACCTTCAAAAGGAAGACATATTTCGTTGACAATCTGCCCTTCCAACCCTATCTTTCCTCTCAATAGCAGGTTCCTTCATTGCTTCCCTCTCTTACAACTATCTATACATCTATACAACTATATCTCTATCTTACAACTATCTATGTTTTCATTTTCTACTTCACTTAGAGTAAACACACTTTTCAGTTAACCCTTTGTTCAGGAAAGGTTGAGGACTCAGATAAGTTATTGAATAGGAGAATTTTAGATACACAATAAAATTTCTCCAAAAAAAACTTCAGCCACCTCTGTGGAAGGAGTAAGCCCTCTTCACATTAACTAAATGTGTCAACACGTCCAATCAATTTGAACTTTGTTGAAGGATTTCATTTCTCATTACAGATCTTGACAGCACCTGAGTAATCTGATACTAGCAAGATTTTCCCACATATTACTCTCTTGTTTTATCTCTGCCAGTGACTAACATGGCTACATTTTGATCCATACATATTCACAAATCTTATACAAGTCTGTAGCAGTGACAAGATTAGTAATTTTGTACAACATTGGCCTTTGAAGAAGCCATTTATTGAGATATTAGTATAGTTCATCCTGAAAATAAGTTAACAACTTAATATGTTCCATATGACCTATTTACAGCTCTATTTTGGCATAACCCTGTCATATATATTCATAAATAATATTATTGTGGTCTCATTTGAAGTTTTGCTCATAAATTTAAATATCACCACTTGAAAATATTTTTACAGAAGATATAAGGAGCATTGACACAAAACTACTAATCCCCCATCTTTATGCCACAAAAAGAAATAATGCTTATTGTTTTAGATAACTTTTTAAAAAAGCTTATCCATGATTAATTGTCATATTATTAAGTATGATTAGAAAAAAAATTAGAAATTCACTGAGAAATATATTATTTATATAACATCTTACAGTTCCAACACATAAATTTTACATCCACTCTATCATTGAAACTTCACTAGCAACCCTATAAGATTGTTGGTGCAGGTGTTATCATCTCTATTTTATAGGTGAAGGAACTGGAACTCAGTTAAGTGACCTGCCCAGGGTCATTCAGGTCATCAGAGGGGTTAGCTGAGAATTGAACCTAGACTCCTCTGACTCCAGGTTGGTGGTTTAAAAAATATTACATATGTATGTATACGTATATAACATTACACTACCTCTTTGCCTCATATGCTGTACTGCTTTCTTGTGACTTAGTTGATAAATCTTTAAGCTCACACTGGCAAAGGACTATGATTGAACACTTGCATTTCTCTCAAACCTCTGTTGACTAAGCAGGGCGAACATGAGCAGAGGGATAGAAGAAGAAATCCCAACAGCTTTCTCAAGCCTCCCAAGTGGGCCTTCACAGTATGGCTTCATTATTTCATTTACAGCATTGTGAATTCACAGCTGCCAGACAAATCCATACTGAAATGTAAGTATAAAGTGCATTCCAAAGCCAAATGCAAATATTCTTCCTAGTCTCCATTTGTGGATTTTTGTGCCAGTGTTTCAATTTGAATATTTGGATATTTTGGGTATTTTGGGCAGGTCCTTCTTTCCCCAAATATTAGCCCAATTCCACTGGCTCTCAGTTTACCATTATAACTTTAATTTTTCTAAGTCTTGAAAGCGTTTGCTCTGCAAGAGTCCTCTATTAAATGCATCCCCTTCCACCACCCTAAGTAATGCTTCAGTTACCTGTTAATAGTTTAGCAGAGATGAACAGGAATAGCTACCAGGATTTGCATCTGGGAAAAGGGTATTTGTCTAGGGTACCAGGGGAAAGGGGCATTGATAGGGGAAGATAGGAGAGCTCTAAAGACAAACTCCATCTACTTCACAATTTGTCCCCAGGGTTGACTGGATGATTAAGATTTGACTGGACTTCAAGTATTTGATTTTTCAGCAAATACTTGAAAATAGATCAAACATGTTAGAATTATTCTCTGATGCCTGAGAAGGATATGTTAAAGCTGAAGTCCAAACAGAAACTGGTGTCTTCAGGAGGGATGAAAAATTAATACATTCAGGAATTGGGTTTGCTTATAGTTCTCTCGTGAAGGATAAGAATTTGTTAACTAAAATCAAGGTAGAGGGTCTCATTTAATCTGTCATTACATGAAGATATTGATTGAACCTGGATCCCTGATGCAACAGGACAATATCCCGTTTAAAAGGAGCTGTAGCTATGCACTTCCTGATTCTTTAATTATCATAGGTATGAAGGGAGCATGGACCAGGTGCTCTGGTGCACAGGCCTATGCACTGTGCATACCCATAAATATGGAGCCATGACTCTTTTGTTCAAACAAATAAAGGTTTTGCATCCACAATGTAAGTATAAATAGTTTTGAGAGAATGCTGCACTGGGAAGTCAGGAAGACATGTTCAAATCCTGCCTCCAACACTTTACTGGATGTATGTCTCTGAGCAGTCACTTAGCCTCTCTTGGCCTCAGTTTCCTCTTCTGTAAAACAAGAGGGCTGGCTTCAGTAATTTCTAAAGTTCCTTCTAGCTTGGTATCTATCATCCTAATTTTGTTTCCTTCTGCAGACATCAGTGTTTGTTATGTAATGATGCCACACTCTCCCCAACTCTTAGAAGCAACATGCACATGTATGCACTAGATAAGCCTATATGTAACAAATTACAATAGCAACACGTATAAAGAAGAGAGATTTTAAGATTTATTTACTATTCAGCACTATGGGCCCCATAAATCATACATGTAAACTCTCTTTAAAAAAAGATTTTGGATTTATTTTAGATCAGACTATTTTTTCAGATCAATATTTTGATAATAGGATTAGGAATTTTGATAATACTAACTCATTACTGAATGTCAAAGGCATATGCATTAACAGTAGTGAGATCACCAGAATCAGCTCCATAATACTTTAGCTTCTTGATTTTCTGTAGGAATGCTGAGGCCCTTGTCAATGAGAAGCTGACCCCCAAGGCATGACTATTAAAAAATTATTTTAAAGGCTACAAGACACACGGATTTGACTTAACTTGATACTCTTTTACAACTGAGGTTCTTAATAAAATTACATTTTTACTGACTGGTCACATGAATCCTGTGCTGATCATGCATTGTTCGTGAATCAAACCAAGAGACATTTAAAAATGGCTAGCACTAGGGAAACTTAATAGCTTTTCTTTTTTTTTAGCAGATTAGTTAAATCACTGTAACTATGATTTCAAATAATTTATATCCAAACAGAAAGACTCCAGTGAGCCACAGAAGACACCCTTGCAAGGAAAGTAAATTTTAGATTAAAACTCATTCTATTGCTGGGTTGTTGAAGAATTTTTAAAATGGAGAAATGCTCTTTCATTCTCTCCTAAATCTTTTATATGAATGGAATTATTGGGCAAAATAAAATTATGTGTGTGAGTACATGAATTTTTAGTCTATCCTATGTATGTATATGTGATTGTACAAACATGTATTTTCTAGCTAATGTTCAACAGGCTAAAAGCCCAACATTTCATGTATATTGCATGATTGACTTGGTAAATTAAACTCTCCCTGTTTCAAGAATGAGTGTATTGAGGGAGATTCTTTTATTTTGTTTCTCATTGAATATTAGCCACACCTTCAGGTTAATGTTCAACATCAGTCTGCTGCCCAACAATTAACTGTACCATATAGCTTCAAAGAATGTTAGAGTTGTAAAATACCTTGGGATACTCTAACCCAAGCCCCTTAATTTTACAGATTAAGATACAAAGGCAGGGAGAGTTGAAATGACTTGGCCAAGACCCTATTGCCATGTAGTGGCGGACCCCCTGTCCATCTTCTGAATGCCCACCTCATCTAACTTTTGTGAACCACTAACGTCCATCAGCAACATTCAGAATGAATTTTAGCTTCCACAGTATAAAGTAATGAATCAACCGGCACATTCAACCAGAAATCTGAATTGTCCTGAAGGATGTAATTTCTGAAGATTGCAACAGATCTTGAGAATACCTTAAAAGTAGTTTACTAATTAGCAGGTTGTATGTATTGACACATCTGTTGACAATCTAGTTCTTTTCTGACTTAACTGATTCCAGGATCTACATTACAGACCCTTAGCACATCAAAAGGCTGTTTAAATTAACCATGGGATCAAAAGATTAAATATGATTACAATTTATCACTTTGTTCATTTAAACACTGTTTTCATGAGCCAACAATGCCATGTCAGGTAGGAATCCATCTGTTAAGTAAACAACTCTCTTGGTTGAGAATAAAAATGTCAACACAGGCAAAATACACTCTGCAAATGCTTGATGCATATTAACAGATTCATTATATTATTGTCCTGCATGCTTGAAGATGACCCTTTATGATAATTTTCTTATTGTGACAATGTGATTGAAAGCTCTTATTGCCAACAGTCCTTACTTCATGCTGTATTTTGTAATGATTAGCTAATGAGGTAGGACTTTCTGACAGGATGGTGATATACTCTCTAAATAAGCAACTTGACTGTTTAGGATGGTTGATAAGTTTATGGATTGTTTTCCCACTGGCTACTCATCCGATTTAGCACTCAGTTTAGGAAGAGGCTTGCAAAACGGCTTCCATTGACAATCTCACCTGCAATTTTCAACAGTATAATTTTTAATCTCCTGGTGAGAAGTCATGTTCATGGTATAAATAGTAACCGGTGTGCTAGTTCAACAATAACTTTCACCTTCATTTTGAAGACACTGATTTTGTTTCTTAGGTCTATTTTCTTCTAGCAATTAGAAGGCAATGGGATCATTAGGTGATTTATATTTTTAGGAAAGTATGTTACAGGTAACTTGAGAGGGGGCAAAAATGGGCTTATTTTATTTTGTAGCAAAGATTTAAAAATTGGAAAAATAAAGCAACATAATAATATCTAATGAGGGAAATGTTGTGTGCAGATGTCTGTTTGTCTATTAATCCCCCAAAGGACTGTATCCTTTTATTTATATGAGTAACATCAGAAACAAACATGTTACCAAAAATATATTCCACTTAAAAGAATGGATAAACACAATATGAATTTAATGGCAAAAAATAAGTTTTTAAAATGGATTTT
Organism: Vombatus ursinus; assembly: GCF_900497805.2. Classification (NCBI taxonomy): domain Eukaryota; kingdom Metazoa; phylum Chordata; class Mammalia; order Diprotodontia; family Vombatidae; genus Vombatus; species Vombatus ursinus. The sequence goes on from NW_020954552.1 coordinate 1,567,154, forward strand.
AAGGTTTTGAATGTGAAAAGAACTGTAATTTTTACAAGCATGCAGTATGGTTTGTAAATATACCATTTCCCCTCTATGGGCCTTTGTTTCATCTCCTGTCAAATGAGGGAGGATTTTATTAGATGATCTCAAAGGCCCCTTCTACTAACACTCTGACTCTGTACGTGCTACTCCCATGAGTCATGTGGTGATCGCATTCTATACAGCTTTTGATGTGGTAGCAAAGTGTAAACTAGGGTCCAAGTTATGTACATTTTACATGATGCAAAGAAACCTAATTTCATTTTAGTTGTTTCTGAAGTCTCCGTCTAGGCACATTGGCAACCAATTTCATTTTCATTGCAATGCATGAATAGCAAAGTCACATACTCTTAAGTTAATTCAAAGGGCATAAGGAATGGAAGGAGAAAAATATAATTTTTGTTGTTGCTGTTGTCATTTGAAATTTCCAGAGTGTCTTTGCACATTGGGCACCATTTCATTTTTATTGCATTGCACTGAGAGCAATGTCACATTTCATTAAGTTAACACCAAGTTAGTAAAAAAGAAAAGCAGAATATTTTGCTGCTATTACTGTTGTTCAAGATTTCTGTCCTGTAGATACTTATTTTTTATGGCGACAAGTTATTTTAATAGGAGAATGCATTAGGAAAAAATGTGGCTTTTTTAGCCAAATTAGCTACTAACTTAAGCTTTGACCTGTGATTTTGTGTGCTCCCTGGGCTATGTGAGGGTAAATAGGTCAGTCTACTAGCATTGGAAACTCTTTTATGACCAACTGGCCAAGGAAATGATAAAACTCAAATTATCCTTCTCTAGACTTGCCATATTTTCTATTGAATATATGGAGACTAACCAAGAGCCTTAGCAGATTGGTTGGTAACCTGAGCTGCCATGTTTTAGGGACCATCAAAATAGTGTACCTTAAAGAAATAGTATAGTTTAGTTATATAGATGGTGATTTTCCATGGGTTGCCCTGAGGTCAGCGCTTAGTATATATGGGTTGGAAAAGCCTCCTTTCCAATTAGAGCCAGTGTGGCATGGTGGAAAGCTTACTGAATTTGGAGTTTCCAGGCCTGACTTTGTGGCCTTGAGTAAGTTACTTTCCCTCTAGGGGCCTCAGTTCCTTCATATGTAGATTGAGGGTATAGGTCTAGATGATTTCTGAAGTCCCTTCTAGCTATAATAATATTATTATTAACTATAATGTAATATAATGGTATACTATATTAATTAATACAATATTATAATGTAATATAATGTAATAATATATAGTATTATAATACTAATAATAGTTAACATTTATATAGTGCTTTAAGGTTAGCAAAAGCACAACTCTGGAAGGTAGATGATAGTATTACCATTTTCATTTTACACATAAGCAAACTGAGAATGAGAGGTTTGATGATTTGTCCAGGGTCAGACAGCTGGTATGTGTCTGCTATATGTATCAAATACTTTATAACTTGCACCTCTTAGTTGCTCTGTAATCTCCGATTCTATGAAATTCAAATTCAAATTCAAATCCAAGGAGTGTTTATTTAAAGCCTAACACATGTGAGATGTCCACTAATGTCTAATGCTTTGTCCTGACAGTGGCGGTGACCCTAGCTAGTTACTTGAAGCCAGTGCCAGATGAACACAAGCTCTGACAGTTTCTACCAAGGTTCTGAATATGCCCTAGCAACATATTGTATGTCTGTCACCTCAGGAACAGCATAGCTAAATTCGGAAAGTCTCATCTCCAGAAGGTTGGCTACCAGGTAATGATTTTTTTTGGCCGCATTAATTCATAAAGATTCTATGAAGACTTGGAGGGGTTATGATTTGAGCCAGTGGAAGGAGTATTCCCACTAATGAAATCACAGACCTTTCAAAATACTGAAGCTATGTGTATAAGGTCATATGTTAAAACAGGGAGCTAAGGTCCTAGGTTAACATGAGGACTGAGGGAAATAAAAAAAGTCATGATTATAATATAAAGGAGAACGTAATGAATGCATGAGAAATACAAAGTGTTATACATTATGTGATTTAAAGTTTGGAGGGACGATAGAAATCACTTGGTTCAATCCCCTCATGTATAGATGAGTAGAGTTCCAGGTGTAAAGTGGCTTGCCTAGGGTCACATAGGCAGTAAGTAGCAGAGACAGGATTTGAATCTAGTTTCTCTAATTCAAAATTCAATGCTGTTTCCTTTACACCATGCTGGTGTTTAGTTGGAATGATTATCTTAGATTTGGTTGGGGTGGACCAGAGAAGATTTCCTGCATCAAGTGGCATTTGGGCTGGGCCTTTGAGGAAGGTAATAATATCTTCAGTGCTTAGTTTTAGAACTATGACAGATATCAATAAAATAAATTTGCCCATAGTTATCTTGTGTTAAACATTTTTCATTAGGTCTACTAGTGTGAAACTAAGGTGGAGCAGTAAAACTGTACGGCTGTGTCCTGGGCTGACCTGAACGAGAATAAATAGCCATTATCAAGACATTTTTTGAGGGGTACCCTCTACATAATCTAACCTACTTGAAATTCCTACCCATAGTCATTTCTTTGAGTTAAGGTATTGTCCACAGAAATACTATATTAAAACACAAATATGTTCCCTGGGATGCATAATACAGGAACCCATTAGCACCTATTAATACCTTAGGATAGAATAATTTGTCAGATTAACTAACTGCCACTTAAAGTCCCAGGACAGCAGAGTGTGGAGGTACCTTAGAAATTTTCCTTTATTTATTCCTCTTCCTTTATTTTATAGCTAGGGAAATGGAGGCCGAGGAGCCAAGTGACTTGTCTAAGCCACACATCTAATCAATAATCAATTGACAAACATTGATTTAGCTCCTTGAGAAAGTAGGAATTATGCTGATCAATGCAATGGCCAATTGTAATTCCAGATGACTGTTGATGAAGCATCCTATCCACCTCTTGCCAGAGAGGTGCAAAAAGGGACCTTCCTTTTTTTTTTTTTTGTCACGGCCAGTGATGGAATTTGTTTTGCTTGTTTAGGTATATTTGTTTCAAGAGGTGTGTCTTTCTTCTTCTTCTTCTTCTTCTTCTTCTTCTTCTTCTTCTTCTTCTTCTT
>NW_020954552.1:1570257-1686458 GCF_900497805.2 Vombatus ursinus
TTCTTCTTCTTCTTCTTCTTCTTCTTCTTCTTCTTCTTCTTCTTCTTTCTTCTTCTCCTCCTCCTCCTCCTTCTTCTTCTTCTTCTTCTCCTTCTTCTTCTTCTTCTCCTTCTTCTTCTCCTCCTTCTCCTTCTCTTTCTCCTTCTTCTCCTCCTTTTTCTTTTCAATGTAAGGAGATAGGTGCAAGAGAAAATTGATGTTCAGTCATTGAAAAGGAGAGAAAGGAGGAAGGTAATAAGCATTATTAAGTGCTTACTATGTGCCAGACACTACAACAGTAAAATAAAACAGAAGTTAAAAAAGAAAGAGATTAAGGAAGTAGGAGAAAGGACATGTCAGTTTTGAAGAGGGTAGATGGGATGGCAGGTTAGGAAGATAGCACACTGACTGGTGAGGCCAGGTTGGAGCAGAGCACCCTGGTTTGCTATCAACATTACAGCCCTAGGCATCTTCTTGCAGGGGAAATCAAAGGTAGAGGAGAGTAGCAGGAGTAGACATGAGCAACAGATTTCATCTGCTTCACTTTTTTGTTTAGTTCTTATCTTGGTTGTCAAACACCTATACTTACTCTTCCAAGTCTGTTTTATTTCAGTGATACAGGCCCTTCTTCCACCATAAATCTGTAAGGGCTTTCTGAATTAGAAATTAAAAATTCAAGAAACATTTATTAAGTGCCTACACTATGCAAAGCATTATGCTAGGTCCTGGAGACAAAATGATGAAAAATAACAGTTCCTAATGACAGGAAATTTATAACCCAATTAGGGACAGAGTATAATAGCACTCCAATATGGTAGAATATGATAGGGAAGTAATAGGAAAAATTCAGACCAAGTACTCTAGGAAAATTTGAGGAGGTGGGAATCAATCTCAGCTGGGGATCAGGCAAGATCATAGAAAAGGTGGCATCTGACCTGAGCCTTGAAGGAAGAATAAGTTATATATAAAATTTCAAAGTTAGAAAGTACATCAGAAGCCGTCTAGTCCGCTTTATACATAAAAAGTATTCTTTAGACATAAGGACCTTTGCTGAGGGGTACTCACTGCTTCCAGAGGCAGCCCATTCCATTTTTTTTGATAACTCTAATTGTTAGGAAGTTTGGCCTTATATTAAGCTCAAATTTACTTCCTTGTTATTTCCATCTTTTCTGGGCCTGACACCATCACTTTTTTTTCAAATTATCTTTATATGGCATGAACCCTTCACCACCCTGGTTTTCTTCTTATGGATATTTTCTAGGTTTTCAGTGCCTTTCCTAAAATGTAGTACTCAGAAGGGAAGACCAAAAGATCAGAGATGCAATTGGAGTTCATGCAAGGCATAGGGGATAACTAGTGCAGATACATGGAGACAAGAAAGCAAAGGGAGGTGGGGGGAGGAGGCAGCACAGTTGCAATGTAGAGTATATGAAATAAGGTTGGAAAGTTAAATGGGAGCCATATTGTGGAGGGCCTTAATTCAATGCAGGGATTTATATTCTTTTCTGTAGCTATTAAGGTTTTCAAGCAGGGGTGACATGGTCAGATCGCATGTTTAGAAGATGATTTTGGCAGTTTGAAGGATGTGTTGGAGAGGACAGAACCTAGAAGTAGGGAAATCAATCGGGAAGCTCTTATAATAGACCAGATGAGGAGTAATGTATGTTCAAACTAGAGCAATGATGGTAGCCTCAGTACAGAAGAGGTTGAATGTGGGAGAGATATTACAATTGAGATAACTTGGCAACTGATTGAAGGTAAATGCTGAGGGAGAAGGAAGAGTCAAAGGTGACAGCATTTTTGAGACTAGATGCTTGGGAAATTGGTAATATCATTAACAGACATAGCAAAATTGAGAAGAAGGCTCAGTTTATGGAAGGAAGCTTTTCATTTTGCACTTGTTGAATATCAGTGCTGTTGTAAAATCTGTGTGGAGACGTCCAGCAGGTTATTAAAGATGTGGGACCGGAGCCCAGAGGAGAGATTATATGGTCATTTAGATTTGGGGAGGCAGGAATTACATGGACATTTTGATGTGGGAGTCATCTGCCTTAGGAGTGGACAAGGTCACAATGGAGAGACTTTGGAAAGGGAAGAGAAGAGAGGATATAGTCTTACAGGGTCATTCAAAATAGTGAGTGAGAGAAGGAAGACTGGTCAGATGAGCAGGAAAGAAATTTGCAGAGACCAATGCTATAGAAGCAAAAGAAAGAATATGTAGGATGAGAGGTAGTCAGTAGTGTCAAGTACTTCACGAAAGTCTAAGAGAATGAGAAATTGGGAAAAGTCCATTTGGTTTGAGAATTAAGAGGTAATTTTTAGAGATCAACTTGAGGAGAGAAGTGAAACTGGAAACCAAATGGCAAGGGGTTAGGAAGTGACTGAACTATGAGAAAAAAAAAATTGTACTGAGTAGACTTCATTTTTCTAGAAGCTTATCAGTGAAGTGTAAGAGAGATAGCTGAAGGAGATGACAGAATAAAAGAAGGATTTTTTTTCCTAGCATAAAAGAGACCTGAGCATATTTTTAGGCATAGATTAGAGTTGTAACTAGGGTGTGGCAGCCAGGACTTAATCCTAGAGAGGTGCATCTTGCTCCCTGATGTGGTCCGTAGATGGTGTTGCCTGTTTCTCATGCCTTATGGGCTTTGATCAGCTTATATTCCTGTGGGAGTTGGGGTTGGGTGGAGGGAAGATAGCTCTGGGAAAAAATAAGGAGGGATCAAGGTGATTGATGGTAGAGGTCAATGGAGTAGGGGGTAGTATCCAGCACTTCTTAAAATATGAGTCATGACCCTGTATGGGGTCAGTTTAAGAAGCACTGAAAGGGTCTCAAGTGGAAAAAGTTTAAGAAGCCCTGGTAGACCACCCTTTGACCCCTATGACAATATCAGATAAGCCTGTCTCGGTTGGGCCAGCTTGCCTTCTCTGTGCCTTCAAAGCCTCTTTTTCTCCACTACCTTTCCCTACCATTCTTATCCTTATCCAGGGACCTTCTAATTTCTTCTGCCCTCTGGAACCCTTCTTCGTTTTAAAATAAATTCCCATTCATCCTAGGTCTTTTGCTCTCATATTCTTTTTTATCTTCAGATTCTCCCTGAAACTGAATTTTCTCTTGAAGACATCACATCTCTTAGAACCCTCTCTAACACTGGTTGCTCCTTCTCTCAGAGCCACTGATGTACAGGCCAGGAGGAGGAATTAGGCCAGCCTTGCTTCCTTGTGCCACTTTCACACCCTCCCTTTCCTACCATCATGTAGCAGTCATCTTTTCTCCTCTAAATCTTACTTATTCCTGTCCGGATCCTTGTTTTCATCCAGACTTCTAATTCATTTTCCCTCCTTCACAACAAGTTCAATACTTGGTACTTGGTCTTTTTCAACACAACTACTGACTCCATTGAAATCACTGGTCTTCTAGTTACTTAGCATCATTGATCTGTCTGTAGTCTTACTCAACCATGCGTAAGAGTGGTCATAATTGGACTAAAATAATATCTGGAGAGAAAGGGACATATGAGAATGATATTTTGTTGGAGGTAGAAGTAAGATTTTGCAACTTAGTGAATATGTTATAATGGATAAAGTGTTGAATATGGAGTCATGTAGACTTTTTTCAAGTGAAGGTGATTTACTTGCACCTATGGGTTTAATCTGAGTTATATGTAAGTATAACTAGTGATTATAATTACCCATTATTTAGTTGGTTTTTTTTTTACTCCACTAAAGTCTTAGTCTGATGTCTTCTCATGCTTGAGAAATGATCCTCTGTTCCTAAAGCTTATGCCAATGGAGCACAAGCTCTTTAAGGCACATAGTAAGTGCTCAATAAATGCTTGTTGACTGATTATCACACTGTAAAGGCTTTGGTTATGGGCCTGGTGAAAGAATATCCTTTGTGTAAAGTTCATCACTACAGAATTAGAAGTAAGAATTTTTTACCCCAAAGCAACTCTTTAAACTACTCATTCACTATATTGCAGAAAAGATTGTGATGAAATCACACATCCCTGAAGTAAGGATGGATATAGTCTATGACTAAGAACATTAGCTAGGCAAAAATAGGTCCTATTATTTGAAATGCTTAGACCATTTTAATGTTTTGTCATTTGTGGGTGTTCTTTCAAAAAAAAATCCTCTCTCTATTTTGATAGTTATCTCTGTACTCTTCAAAATTAGTGGGTGAGAGAAATCTCAAACTTCATGAATTTTACTTAAACTTTAATCCCCAGCCAACTTCTTCAGATAGCTTTTATAGGATCATATGCTCATAAGTTTAGAGCTGTAATAAAACTTAAAGGTTATCTAGTCCAAACACCTCGTTTTCTAGATGAAGACAATGAAGATCCGATGTAAAGTGGTAAAGGTAAAGTAATTGGTCCAAGGTCACACAGATAGTGCTAGAGTTAGCATTTAAACTTAGGTCATTTGACTGAAAGTCCAGCACCCTTTCGAGTGAACCATGCTATTTACTCATAATTTTCATTTTATAGTTTTTGAGGAACTCCAAAATAAATATTTTGAGGTTCTTCCCACAAACTCAGAGTGACCATTAAGTAGCTTTGGTTGGTTTGTTAGAAAAGTCCATCAAAGAATCATGGTAGACATTTACCATAGAAGCTAGTACTTATTTATTAAAACGAAACAAAATAAAACCCAAACATGTATGTGCATGAGGAATTTCAGTTCTGTCAAGGGTTTTCCAGACCATTTTAATCTTTCTCATCTTCAAAAAAAGTGCTATAGGTAGCCAGAGATGCAGGGCATCCTTAGGCTTGAAATTTTAGTCGAGATTGTTTATTTGCTGTTTCCTGATCTTTTGGATAAAATCTGAAATCAAGAATCAAACATATTTGGGGTTTGCTTAAAAAATGTTTGGAGAACATAAAGGAAAAGATAGTCTTCTAGAAGAAGCATAAAATTAGCTATAAACTTTAATGTGAGGTGCAAAAAGGAATAACCAAATGATTCCTATTCACATTTTTGTTATTTGTAGTAAATACATGACAATATTGATGCTGTATTTGTTAGCAGTGTCTAGCACTGTATTCTGAATGCAGTAAGCACTTAATAACTATTTCTGAATGAAATGGGGGAAATCTATGAGCATGTTCTGTGCCAGGATGGAGAACCTATTTTCTATTGAGGCTCTTGAATCCAAAGAGGAAAATTCAATGAGTAACACTTAAAAGTAAAGTGCAACCTACTTCAGGGTTTTTTGATGGTGGCAATCATAGGATTTAGAGCCCCAAGGATCTAAGAGGTCACCTAATCATGTTCTTATGGCCTTAGACCTAAAAGAGACCTCAGAGGTCAACTAGTCCTATAGGATCAACTCAAGTAGAAATTGGGACCACTAATCCATACAGAAGGATCTCTGTGGGTCACATACTGACTTAGTTTTAAAATGCAATATTATCAATGTTTCATTGTATTTTTATTCATTTTGTTAACTATTTCCCCAATTGCATTTTAATCTGGTGCAGGCTGTACTCAATAGTGGTATGGGCTCCATGTGGACCCTGGGCCATGCATTTGATGCTTCTGATACAGTCCAACCCTCTCATTTTTCAGATGGGAAATGTAGGCCCAGAAATACGACATGACTTAACTGAAGTCCCACAGGTATCAAATGTCCAAACTGGGATTTGAATCTAGGCTCCGGAGTAGAAACCCAATGTTCTTATCATTATATTAAACTGCTTCTTTTTGAGAGAGAGAAACAAAATGTTCAACTCATTTGTGTGTGATAATATGGAACTAAAGAATTCTTTTATTATTTCTTGTATAAATTGAATAAAGCTTTATCATCTATCAAGTTGCTTGTCTTCTCAAGGAAGGAGGAGGGATAGGAGAGAGGTAGAGAATTTGGAACTCAGAATTTTAAAAAAAGATTGTTAAAATTTTTTTTACATGGGAGCAGCAGTGGATAGAGCACTGGCCCTGGAGTCAGTAGGACCAAAGTTCAAATCCAGCCTCAGACACATAACACTCATTGGTGTGTGACCCTGGGCAAGTCACTTAACCCCAATTGCCTTGCCAAAACAAACAAACAAAAAAACAAAAAGAAATTTTTTACACGTAAATGAGAAATGTTTAATGAAATAAGTAAAAATAATTTTTTAAAGTTTTATCATTGGAAGGGAATATAAAAATTTATTTGACAAATACAAGAAATAATAAAACCAATTCTTCCATATTATTGTTCAATAAGGGGAAAAGTGGTTAGAGGAAAGGGAGAGGAAGAGAGTCAAAAGAATGGGAAGGAGAACAAAAAGATGAAGGAAACAGGAAAAAATAGGGAAAGGTAGAGTTTGAGGGGGAAAAAGAGAGGCAAAGAATAAAGAAAGAATACTGGAGAGAGGGAATGGAGAGCAGGATAAAAAAAAGCCAACATTTCTTTCCCAACTAATATCTCCTCCTTGTCTCCCACCCCCATCAAGTAGTTCTGTTCTGCCTTTTCATAATCTCATTCTACCTCCTGCCCACTAGCAGATTAAAACTCTTCTTTTCGTTATTTGGTATCTTGAGTATTATGACCACTATTTCTATCACTGTCACCATTTTCTTCACTACTCATTCTTCTGCCAAAAGCCACTTGCTGGGAACTTTTCTCCAGCATCATGACTATTTCTTCCCTCTCCATTCTGAAAGGAACTTCTCAGAGGGATTCCATGACATGTCTGTGGCTTGGAGAAGATAGGGACCTTGGATGAATTGCTTAGACAGTACAAAGCTGAGATGAAGGTAAATTCTTCTTCAGTAGTTCCACATTATAGTGTTTTAAGTATAATAGAGGTTATGGGTTATTCTTTCCTGCTTTGAGTGTTTGTCAATGCATGCATATGAATCTTGTATTTTCAGCATTTCTTTTGTGGTGGAGGAAATAAATAGCTCTCTGATACCTGATCTACTTTGTACATTGAGTACCTTTCTAGGCAGCTAGGTGGCATAGTGGATAGAGCACTGGGCTTGGACTCAAGAATACCAGAGTTTGAATTCTATCTCAGATACTTACAAGCTGTGTAACCCTGGGCAAGTTACTTAACCACTTCCTACCTTAGTTTCCTCATCTGTAAAATTGGAACAACAGTAGTATCTATCTCATAGAGGATCAAATGAGATGACATACATAGAGTGTTTTTTTCCCAAATCTTAAAATGCCATAGAAATTCTAGCTACTATTATTAATTATTATTATTAGAAGGGAGTTTATTCATCCCTTTGGGGGATATGATAGCCATGAGCCAAACCTAAGCTTTAAGAAACTTTGCCTGGAGTTCTGGGTAGGAATGTAATGAACTAGAGGCAACAAGAAAAATCTCAACCACTCCCTTCGGGGACAGGCTACCACAGGACTGAACCAGGTGCAAGTCCAAAGGTGGGGCCCATTAGGCTCTAAAGGATGCTCTTTGTTCCTGGGATAGAGGGTTGTTACATCAAACAGTAATGTTGAATGTCTGCCTATTGAGAACAAGACCTGTTTTTGTTTCTGCTTTATATCCGCATCCAATCCCCATATTAGATGCTTGATAAAGGATTGTTGAATGGTATGACACCTGAGGCTTTTCAGATCTGCAACTCACCAGCTCTTTGATCTTGATGATTACCCCCAAAGTAGATAATCTGTTTCTTTCTATTTCACAGATGAGGAAGCTCATACTCAGAGAGGATGCCTTGTCCCAGGTCATGTGACTAGGAAGTGGATGAGCTTGGCCTGGAAATCAGGTCTTCTGACTTCACATCCAATGTTCTTTCCTTTTTCGCACACTTGACTAAGTTCCTTCAAGTTGAAGCCCATCTATTCTCAAGTTACTAATAACTGTATTTATTTGGATATAGATGAAATAGCTGTTTTATTTGCCCTGTACAGACTTGCCAATGCTGATAACTACACACTGAAATTGATCACCTGTGAATGATTTTGGGAAACTAAATGGACATGTTTGACAACTCCAGTTGTCTGGCAAAAGTTTTTCAAAGACAATCTAAGAGGATCAGATGAACATCCCACTGAAGAGCAAGAAGATGGATTCCCAGCACTGTAGCCATAGGATTATGAATTTATAGTAAAACTCTTTTCCTACAGTGTATCTGGACTAACATCATTTTGTAAAAACATATATTACAGAAATTGAACAGTTCTTCTGAGAAACTTATTTCTGAAGCATTCTATTCTGTTTGAGCAATGATGGGAGAGGAAACCTGTCACTTTTCAGTTTCCTTTCCCCTCATTAGCACATTGGGATGTAAAAAAACTCAATAAAATTTCAAGAAATATTCATCTTATATTTTTGTATGTACATTAATTCTTATAAATAACAATACACTTTGAATTCATCATAACATTGTTTTACTCATTGAACAGTGAGTCAAGTCAATAAACAGTCAGTCAACAAATATGTATTAAACATCTACTATTTTCCAGGCACTGTGCCAGAGGCAAAAACATGGTTCCTACCCTCAAAGAATTTACATTCTAATGGGGGAGTTAATATGCAAACAACAATATTCATATAAGATAGCTGCAAGGTAAATATAAGGTAATGGCAAAAGTTTATTTTTTTCAAAGAACATTGATTCTTTTTTCCAAGAGTTTAAGATTTTTTTTTACCTGAGGTTCTTTCAGTGACCAATGGCATACCTTTAACACACCTTTATCAAGATTAAGGAGTCAAACTTGGGAACGGAGCAGAGCAATGAAAAGTGGTCCATATGGAGATCAACCCAATGACAACTGAGTTAACCAGTCATAGTTTTAAATTTGTCACCCAATTTGTTCTTCCAATAGGTCAGAATTTGGTTTTGTGGCTGTGTTTCCTAAGTGGGGAAGAAATAGGAGAAAAAGGTGGAAATTGAAAAGAAGAAAATTTAGGCTTACTATAAGGAAAAAAAACCCTTTCTAACAATTAGAACTGTTCAGAACTGGAATAGATTGCCTCAGGGTAGAGTATCATTTGTTTTATGTGAGGTCTTTAAGCAAAGACAGAATGACTATTTGTCTGGTATATTCAGGAGCAGATACTTTTTCAGGTATGGGATAGACTAAATGCCTGATGTCTATTTGAATTCCAAAATTGAAATAGAAATCATATCTGAAGCCATTAATCTATTGCATGCATGTTTGGAAAAAAATACATACTGTATGTTTGCATATAATTTAACATGGGGGCCATTTCCAGTTTTCCTAATGTATATCTTGGCACTGGACCCAGATGGCTCCAGAGGAGAAAGTGAGGCTGATGACCTTGTACAGCCCTCCCTCACTTAAATCCAATTCACTTGCAAGTCATGGCATCATCTTCCTGATATCATGGTCCTCTTCAAGAACAAAGACAAACAACAATTTAATATAATAATACTGCTTTGCTCTGCATGTCTGTGTTATCTTCTGAACTTCTATTCTCTTCTGTGTATTTTTAGCTTTATTGATAGTCTTCTTTACTTTCTTCTTCTTCTTCTTTTTTGCATTACTGTCATTACCTTCCACTCTCCCTCCAACATTTCTGCTGCTCTTCCAACACTGTATCCTTGTGACAAATCAGTATAGTTAAGCAAAACAAATTGGTGGTATATTGGTGATACCTGAAAATGCATGTCTTATTTTACACCCACGGTCCATCATCTCCCATGACTTAGGAGACATACTTCCCCATCACTCTTCTGTAGTTGTATTTGGTCATTCATTGCATTGTTCAGAATTCTTAAGTCATTTAAAATTTCTTACATTTACATTGGTGTGGTCTCCTGGTTCTGCTCTTTTCATTCTGTATCAGTTCATGTAAGTCTTCTAAGATTTCTTTCTAAGATTCTAAGATAATTTCTTGATACAAATCCAATCTGGTTAGTGTATCATTTTAAAAAAATCACCCCTTTTAAACATCTTATTCAATATTTTGCGTTGATATTCACTATGGAAATTATTTATATTTTTAAAGATTTGCTTAGGTCTGAAAAGGGAGCACATTGAGGTGATCAATTATTTTGGTTTTTGCTGACTATTTCTTCCTGTAATTTGATAAACTTTTCCTTAAAAAACTCAAATGCTATGCCCTTTGATTCATATATATGAAGCATTGATACTATTTGATTATCTATGATGCCTTTAAGTATAATATAGTTTTTCTGCTGGACTCTGGAAGACAGAGTGAGGCTGATGACTTTACATAGCTCTGCCTCACTTAAATCCAATTTGTGTACAAGTCAAGATGATGTCATTGGTGATGTCACGGTTCCACTTTGAGAATGAAGTACAAACAACATGTTTTCCTGCTTATCCTTTTTAACTAAGACTAATTCTTCTTTTCCTATGGTGTTGTCCAAAATCATGATTATTACCCCTGCTTTTTAAAAACTTGCCTAAAGAATAATAAATTATGCCCCAGCCTTCATTTAATTCTTTGTGAACACTTATGTTGCAAATGCATTTTTCATAAACAACATATTATTGGAGTCTTCTTTCTAATTCATTCTACTACATTCCTCTATTTTATGGGTCAATTCAACCCATTTACATCAACTCTTGTAGTTCTTATTGTGTATTTTCTTCTATCATGATTTCTTATACTTTCCCCTCTTCACTACCTACCATTTCTTCATCAAAAGGAAAGGGGTGGAGAAAGAGAATGAATTAGAACAATATTAGTAATATATAATTGAAATTACCTGTTCCTACTCCTTTGTGCCTCTTCCCTCCACCAAAAAAAATCAACCTCAATTTCTATTTCTTACATTCTATAATCCTTCTTTATGATTAACTAGCCAAAACTAAGATTTGTTTTGCTTGTTATTATTCCTTTTCCAACTCCATTTTCTGTCTTATACTGCTCTCTCTCATTTCCACATCCATTTCTTTCCTTTCTTAAAACCAACAAAACTAAGCATACCCAAATCCTGGTCCAGTATTTGTATTATTTACCTGTATCTATAATTATTGATGTTTAGATTCTGATGGGAGCACTTCTCTCATTCTATGAGGATATAAGCATGTCATCATTTTGCTACTTCCAATTTCTCAAATATATTTACCTTTTAAATTTTCTCTTGCCTCCTTTGTTTACATTTCAAAGTTTTCACTCAGTTCCGGTCTTTTCATCAGGGATGCTTGAAAGTCCTCTATTCTATTACAAATCTTTCCCTATAGGAAAAGATAAAGGAATCCCCAAGTGCAGTAATTTCTACATAGATGAATCTCAATTATCCACAGTATACAAAGATGAATCTCAATTATCCACAGTAATGATGACGAACAGTATGCCATGGATTATGCAAAACACCAGGTAATTTCTTTTAAAAATTTTTTAATAATATTTTTTTCCCCAATTACATGTCAAGACAATTTTTAGTATTCATTTTTACAAGATTTTGAGTTCCGATTTTCTCCCTCCTCTCTCCTCCCCTTTTCTGAAAATGGTAGGCAATTTGATATAGGTTTTATATATATATATATATATGCTATCATGTAAAACATATTTCCTTATTGGTCACAATTGTGCAAGAAGAAATAGATCAAAGGGAAGAAAAAAACACAAAAAAGAATAAAGTAGAAAAAATACGCTTTGATCTGCATTCAGAGTCCATCAGTTCTTTATCTGGATGTGGATAGCATTTTCCTTCATGAGTCCTTTGTACTTGTCTTGGATCATTGTGTTGTAGAGAACAGCTGAGTCATTCATAGTTGATCACTATACAATGTTGCAGTGTACAATGTTTTCCAGGTTCTGCTCATTTCACTTTGCATCAGTTCATACAAGACTTTCCAGATTTTTCTAAAATCTGCCTGTTCATCATTTCTTGTTGCACAATAGTGCAATTCCATTCCATTCCTATACCATAGCTTGTTCAGCCATTCCCTAATTGATGGGCATCCCCTCAGTTTCCAATGTTTTGCCACCACAAAAAGAACTGCTATAAAAATTTTTCATGTAGGTCCTTTCCTCTTTTTTGTAATCTCTTTGGGATACAGACATAGTAAAATGAGTGGTGGATCAAAGGGTATGCACAATTTGGTTGCCCTTTGGAAATAGTTCCAATTTGCTCTCCAGCATGGTTGGATCAGTTCACAACTCCGCCAACAGTGCATTAGTGTCCCAATTTTCCTACATTGTCTCTAGCATTTATCATTTTCCTTTCCTGTCATATTAGCCAATCTGATAGGTGTGAAGTGGTACCTCAGAGTTGTTTTAATTTTCATTTCTTTAATCAAAAGTGATTTAGAGCACTTCTTCATATGCCTATAGATAGCTTTGATTTTTTCATCTGAAAACTGCCTATTCATGTTTTTTGACCTTTTATAAATTGGGGAATGACTTGTATTCTTGTAGATTTGACTCAGTTCTCTATATATTTGAGAAATGAGGCCTTTATCAGAAACACTTGCCCTAAAGATTGTTTCCTATCTTTCTGTTTTTCTTCTAATCTTGCTTGCATTGGTTTTGTTTGTTTAAAAGCTTTTTAACTTAATATAATCAAAATTATCTATTTTACATTTTGTAATGCTCTCTATCTTTTGTTTGCTCATGAATTCTTCCCCCCCCCCCCCATAGATCTTACAGGTAGACTATTCCTTGGTCTTCTAATTTTCTTATGAACACCAAGTACTTTCAACATTCATTTACAATGGGCTTTAGAACAGTATTTCTCCCTCCAAATCCCCAACAGATTTACTTAGTAATTATGCTTTGCTTAGGTTAATATTGAAATTAGTATGTATTCTCTGAGTACACACTAGTTGATGGTGGGAGAATTGACCCCAAAGTACACTAACTGGAAGAGAAAAGCCAGCTTGTGGATATTTCATATAAAGATAATAATAATAATAATAAAAAACACCTGACTATGACCCATGATTTTTAGCTCATTAAGGACACTGTCTTCTTTAAAATTTATGTAATTTAGAAGTCCATTAGTGTCTCCAAAATTTTTTTATGGATCGTACTTGGCTACTTCATACTAAAATGTTCATTAGATTGTCTGATTCATACCCACTCAGGTTTTGAATTTGTGTTTACCCTGGTTCATATCTTTGGTCTGTCCTTCTCTCTTAAGAGTTACATATGATGTCTATTCTGTACCACAACTGGGTCAATGTTCAATGTTCTTTCCTCTGTACCACATATTTTCTCAGGCTTTCTTCAAGGCACAGGTCAGGTGCCATCTCCGACTGCAGGTTTTTCCTGTTAGTAACATGCTTTCCTCCTTGAAGTTATTTTATATTCTTCTGTATATTCTTTTTATTTATTTATGTAATTGTGTCCCTCCAGAAGAATGTAAGCTCCCTGATGGCAGGTGGGATTGTTTTATTTTTACCTTTGTATCCCTAGTGTCTGAGATAATATCTTGTACATAGTAGGTTAATAAATGTTTGTTGAAATTGAGTTGAACTGAATTCACTGAGTCCTAATTGGGAGAATTTTAAAATTTCTGTGTTTATTAGATGTACACCCAGACTGATAAAGATTGGCATAGCTAGAGGGAAAAGGAAATATATGTATGTGTATATATATATATATGTATATATATATAAATATATAAAACTATAACTATATATATACATATATATACACACATACATACATATATTATATATATATATAAAAACATCTATTCATTAAACTTTGGAGACTTCCTCAGTGGTGATGTGTGGAGCTGGGAAGGGAAGAAAAGAATCTGAAGGGGAATAGAGAAAGGGAGGGAATAGGGAAAGGGAGGGAAGAGGAAAGGGATAGGGAAAAAACTGAGATGGACTATATGGTGTTTATTTACATTGTAGCTGCATATGGGCCTGAGAAACTGTAAGAAACATGGATGAAATGTAATTAAGTGGAGGAATAGAAATATTTTTTTCCAAGAGTAGACTAGACTCAAACCAAATTTTAATTTTTGGGAAGCAGGTTTTTAGGAATGCTGAATGTGACTTCCTGTTTTAATGTAGAGACTCTCAAAGAGGCTTATAAAACCAAACCTCATAAAATGTCTTGGATATTAACTCACTCATATGACATAACCTTTTGCTGAGTTAAGTGTAAATGAATCAGAAACACATGAATTAAATAGCCTTTGAAATCACATGTATTCAAAGTTTGAAAGAGGAGGAAAAGTTCTTTGGCAAAATGTGTTTTGAGTTTTGTTGAATTCAAACACTATGAAGTTCAGGATGTGAGGTGATCTCCAAATGCAGACTCACTCATCCCTAATTTAAAATTCCAGTGAAGACCCAGAAAATGAACAATTGAATTTAGAAGGAACTTAACTAATCTTAATGTGGTAGAATGCAAGTTCTTTGAGTTCACTTTACAATGGTTCATCAAATAACAATAACAACAGGCTTACCTACAGAAAAACAATTTATAATATTATTCTTCTAGAATAATTTTTATATTCTAGAATAATACACACAATGTTGGTTTTGCATTAATTTTTGGTGATGAGGCAGCAGTGGGAGAAACTGTTTTTGAAGACTGATGGTTTATATTATTCCCCCCACCCCCACCCCAGCTCTTGAATCTAATATTTGGCCTCAGTACACAGCCCTAATAGATATTTCCTTGTTTATGCAAAACAATAATCAATGATGTCAGCATAGCTCTGGAAATAGAATTTCGTACTTAGCATGTGTTTACTCTGCTGGCTTTGAAGCAGTAGAGCAGAAAACATTGCAATTTCTTGAGATACACCAGTGATTGCTTTTTATAAAGGGTATCAGCAGCAGGATGGTGAGAGTTTTAATAGATATTTTAAACATAGAGGGAATTTCTATAATTATGGATATTTGGGCAGTGACCTCAAAAGGATTCAAAGCAGAGAGAGCATTATACCTAGTAAATATTACTGCATTGTCTAGTTTTGGTGTTTTCCTAAGGTAGTTGCTTTCCCCCCATATATCACTTCTAAATCACAGATTTAGAATATATATATAATATAAATATGTATATTAAATATGTAAATATATATATAGATATATTTATATATATTTTTCCCCATATATCACTTCTAAATCATGTATGTCACAGCATTGGGTAAAACACTGTTGTTGGACATGCCATCTTTCAGAGTATTACAAGAAAGAACACATAGTGCATAGTAGATTCTTAATAAATGTTGATTGGTTGATTGCTTGGTTGCTTAGAAGTCCAGGGCTACGTGCATGTATTTGTATGTATGTATAATAGTCCTGCTACTCTGGATATATTCCACCTTTACTTTTCCCCTCAGTCACCTATTTTTAAATTTTCTGGTAGCCTCAATAGGTGCTCATTCTCACGTTCTTTTCTGGGCTTTAGGTTATTCTGATGTGGAATTACTCACTCAAATATGTCAGTCCTTTATTATTTCATTCCTTTAAAGATCAATGATTTCATCATTGCAGGTATTCTCTTCAGTGACATTGATGGAATCCCTTCTATGCCTTGTTACATGATATTCAAGAGTTACTGTGGCTAAAAATTTTGTCACCCTGTAGCCAACATGGTGAGAATCATCTCTGAATTTAGCTCGCCTGTTCCTCAGACAGCAGAAACACATTGTTAGGCCTACACTCAAGGCCTTTTCAGTTTGGTTGGGCCTGCTAGAGCCTGGGTCTTTCTGCCATATTTCAAGAATTCAAAGTCATCTCCATACCATGAGGAAACATCAGATTAGAGCTTTGATGCAGCAAACTTGTTGGTATAATGCTCTTCAAAAAAATCTACCTTGCACATCTACCTTGCAGTTTTCTCAGAGAAAAAATAGTTTTGTGAGAGGATCCTCCTATGACTCAGTTTGATAAATGCTTATGGAGCATGTACTGTGTGTCAGGCATTGTGCTGGGCTTTCATTATACAAAAATGAAAAACAATATAGAAAAGGGACTTAATGGGTCAGGAAGAGAAATAACACTTGTACAGAGAAAAGTATGATACAAGGTAGAATATGATTAGAACAAAGAAGGAATCTAGCCAAACAACTCTAAGAAATATGAAGAGGTAGAGAATGCACTTGGGATGGTAGGGTGATCAAGGAAGGGTGCATAGAAGAGGTGTCATCTAAATTGGGACTTGAATGAAAAAGAATATTTCAACAGGCAGAGATGTGGAGGGAATGTGCTATGGGGATAAGAATGGGAGTACAGCCTGTGTGAATGTGTAGAGGTGACAGATGGCTTAGCAAGGTCATGGGACAGCTAGTAGCTCAGTGTGGCTGTCCTGAAGAGTGCAGGAAGAGTTCATTAAGTCTGGAAAGGTTGATTCAAATTAGATTGGAGAGGGTATTCCAGGCTGAGATATTTGTATTTTATTCTGAGGTACTGGGAATACATTGATGCCTTTTGACCAGATAAATGCTGTCATCAAACCTATACAACAAAGCTGTGGGAAGGCTATAGTAGAGAAACTGGAACCAGGGAAATTAACTAGGAGATTATAATTATAGTCCAGGTGACAGGAAAACGAGGACTCGAAATAGAAAGGTTGTGGTGTAACTGGAGAGGTACGGACAGCTATAGGGGATGTGGCTCTTGATTGGATGTGGATATTGAGGGAGAAGGAAAAGCCAAAGATGATGGATTTTGAGTCTGGATGATCTGAAATTTGGTGGTATAGGGAAGTTAGGAGGAGGGACAGGTATTAAGTAAAAGGATGATAAGTTCAGTTTGGATATTTTGAATTTTAGGTGCTGGGGCCTGTCCTTAACGAGTTATTACCAGGAACATTTGGAATCAGTTCTGAGCTGATTGTTAAATTTTCAGTGTGAGAATTTATATCTTAGAAATTTGCAAATGTTCCTAATTAGTACTTGATTTATTGTTTCACTGATTGTCTAGACTTAAAAAAATTATGGTTATCCATAATAATAATGTTAATAATGCAGATTAAACTTAAAAGTATGCCTTTTTCCCTTTTCAAGAAGCAGTTCTTAGACATTTATACATATTACCTTATTTTAACTGCTGTGACCCATATCATAATTTGAGGTGCATCTGATATATCAATAGGAAACACAAAAGTGAAGCCAAATGATGGATCAAATCATTATCATCAGTATTATTATCATATTATTATTTATTTATTGAAACTGCCAGTACAGCTACTCATTTTGGGATACTTCTTTCTTAAGTAGAAGAAACATTTTTCTTTGTCTATTAAGAATAAATAGTTTTCTTTGTGGAATAGCCATTTGGAACCTCGTGATTTGTATACTAACAAGTTCAACAAAAAAATTTATCTTTAATTAAAAAAAATACTCTTTCCCCACCCTGAGAGAACATTGCTTCTTCCAAGGTTTTTCTCAGGATAATAATTAGCACCTGAAATGGGCAACTGGCCTGTTATGAGATAACAACTGTCTCCCAAGGTCACTGAATATATATTGTCCTTAGACTAATTATAAGGACCTGCCCATCATGAGTTTTCCCCCAGATAAAGAATCTTCTGCATCTGGCCCTCTTCAGGTTCTTGAATGCATGCCAAGGCTAAGTTACCTGAAAGATGAATGATGAACTCAGAAAAAAAACAAACCAAAAAATTGTCCATGAGCTTAGTCTCACTTGCTTTGTCCAGTTGGCATTCTTAAATCTTTAAGACTGACCAAAAAGTTGGACTTTGCTGATAAGGAGTGATTTTAAAAGTATAACTTTTTCTCTATGTAAGCAAGAGCATCCTACCTGAAACTACAATACTACAGACGACTGGGGTCCTGTGACCTTTATACTGTTGTTGGTACTTATATCAGTGTGACAAAGGGGACCCAGGAAATTTATAGGCTCAGAAAGTCATATTTCTCATGTGGAAGTACCCAAAGAGATCTTGGCAGCTTTCTTCCTTCCTGTACTCACTATCCATTCAAATTCTGATCTGCTTCAACATATCCTTCAATAAATCTTGTTGAAACATACCTGAATTGTGTGTTGAGTTTTGCTTTCATCTCTTATTGGCCCAGAGGTAATAATTAGCACCTGACAATCCATTGAGAGAGCATTTGCTGCTAAATGTTGGGGAATGGGTGGGCATCTGATCACCTCTCCAATCTTTGTAAATAGCTCCACCAACCACTGGGACATCTGCATAGAAATGTCTAGCAGACTTTTGAGAGTGATAGACCAGAGAACAGATGAAAGACTGCGGACATATATATATATATATATATATACACACATACATATATATATGTATATATATGTGTATATATATATACTGGAAAATCATTTACATAAACCTGATAATTAGAGAAATTAGAATGGGTGTAGTAGCCAAGGAAGAAAGTATATATAGAGAAAAGAGTATCAAGGAGGGAGTTTTGTGAGATACCCACCCTTAAACAGTGGGAGAAATAAGGTGAATCAGTAAAGAAAACCAAACAGATCTAGATAGAGAGATAGGATAAGAACCAGGCATGAGTAATGTCACATAAATTAAGGAAGGAGAAAATATTAAAGAGGGTATGTGTGATCAATAGTGTCAAATGCTACAGACAGGTCAAGGAAAATGCAAATTAAGAAAAGACCATTAAAGTAGGAGGTAGACAGCAACCTTAGAGTGATTTCAGCATTGTAATGAGGTTAGAAGCCAATTTAATTGAATTAGGTCCAATGGGACAAACTTTTTTTTAAGTACTTATTCTGTTGCCAGACTACTGAAGTTGAGAAATGAGTTGAGAAAAAGTGAGGGCAGTAATTGTAGCATATAATTTCTAGGAATTTAGCAGCGAAAGGGAGAAGAGTTATATAATGATAACTTGATGGGATAACAAGGTCAAGGGAAGGCTTTTTGTTTTTTAAGAGGAGATAAGAATATTCATAGGCAGAGGAAAGGAGTTTGTAGAGAAGTAGAGACTTAAATATGAAGCAGATAGGGAGAATAATTGATAAAGAATGATCCTGGAGAAATGAAAGGGTGTGGGATGAAGGATATAAGTGGCAAGGTCAGTTTAGGCAAGGAGGAAGACTACCTTATCCTCTCAGACTCTATAGAAAGTTGAGAGGATGAGTGAAGACTAACAGAAATTCTGAAGTGGAGAGGGTGTAAGAGTGCATGAAGGCTGATCATAATCTCCTCATTTAGGTAGTACTCCAGGGTATTTGCTGAGGGAGGGTAAGGATAAAGTCAGAGTAGAGTTGGTAGCTTGAGGGCAAGGAGAAAATTTGTTAAGGGGAAGCAATTGGGAATCATCAGAGGAGGATTGCTGAGCAGTGTTGAGGGCCCAGATTAGCTTAGATGGTGTGAGTTTGTAGTGTACTTAGACAGCTCTCCTTTTTGGCTACCTCTAGTTGCATTTAAAGGTTGGAAACAGGCACAGAGAGAATTCTGACTTCCTGACCTGTAACTAAGTTGTACAGTCTAATGCTTCAGTAAATATTGTACTTGTAACATCAGTTCTCACAAAGAACAGGTGCTCGAATAAAATGTTCATTACCATACCTGTTAATCAATTCCAGACACCCGGTTTGTGTCTAGGTTAAGAAAAAAGGCCCATTCAAGTCAGTTTGAAAGTCTTAATAGTTCAGGTTCTTCCATTTTTAGTGACAATGTTTTGGATATCTTTAAGACTACAGAATTGACTTTTGTATTATTTTCATTTTCAAAATTATTATAGGCACAGCCTTAGTGTGCTATTTCATACCTGGAATCCCAAAATGGATTCATCTTCATGTCAATGACCTATCTTAGGAAATGATTCAGGACACTTTGGCTAGAAAGGTAAAATGACTTAATAAGCTAGCATTTTTGCTAGAAAAGCTCGCTGAAATTGACAAGGGACCAACTGATTCACTAAAACCAACTTGACTGAGACCTCAGAGAGGAAGAGACAGGAACCATAGATCCAGAGGAAAAGGGAGGTAGCTAGGTGGTGCAGTGGTTAGAGTGCTTGATCTAGAGTCAGGAAAGCAAAATCAAATCTGGCCTCAGAGACTTCCTAGCTGTGTGAATCTCTGTCTGCCTCAGTTTCCTCAATGGTAAAATGAGGATAATAGCACCTCCATAAAGTTGTCATGAGGATAAAATGAGGCAATATTTGCAAAATGCTTTGCAAACCTTAAAGCACTATATAGACGATATTATTATTATTAATTAATGACAGGCTGAGTAGACACCCCAGAAGGAGAATAAGCAGAGTATAACTGGAGATGCCAACTCTCAAATTCATTGCAACCGAAGAATAAATCATAAGTTTATTGAGTACTGACCCTTTGGCATGAGGAGAGCTCACCAAACAGAGTGGGCCATTTTATTTCCTCTTCTTGTTATTGCATTATAGTTATTTGGACTGTGAATTATTAAACTATAAGGTCCTTGAAATCAAGGACTATCTTATCCATATTTGTATCCCCTACAGTACCTTGCACAAAGTACATGTATAATAAAAGTTTGTTGCATTAATAAATATGTGTAAAGCTCTTACACGTCATAGCTATACATCAGACTTATTTGATTACAACACTAAATTTTGTTCAGCATAGTATAGGAATTAGCAACAGACTGGGAAGTCAGGAGAGCTGGGAGTCCAGACTCCATTATAGGCAAATCACTACCTTTCTAAGCTTCAGTTTCTTTATCTAACAACAAAAAAAGACTAAATTAAGGCCCCTTTGAGATCTAAAAATCTATGTTAATTCTTCATTTTAATTCAGTTCAACATTTATTGAATGTGAGCACATGTAAGATGTTAGTCTTGTTCCTTATATAGCATGATTGTTGATTTACAACTTTAAAACAAGAGAGGAAATACTGGAGATGGTCTTGTTTGGTGAAGTAGTATTGAAATTGCTAACATCACAATGGCAGTGGCCTTTTATGTTAACAGACAAATTACTGTGAGTAAATCTAAAATTATTAAAAAAACAAAGATATGACTAGTTGTGTGGTAGGAGTGAAGGATGATAGATCGATAGCTCTAATACTCCACTAGTATCCATGAAATGTAAGAAGTGCTAGAAGAAAGCCTCTGGCATGCCAGGTGGAACCTCTGTGGAGGATCTACAGGGGAATATGCACAAGAGCATGAGAAGGGATGGATGGCTTCCAATTTGCACCAATGGTGGGAATAACCTCATCCCTGAGATCTCAGATCCACTGAAGTTTGGGAGCAAGGTGACACCTTGAATTCACATGGTTCCTTTATTTAAGGAGGTCATGGGGATTCCCCAAAAGCCAGGTCATAAATTATATACTTTGGCAGGTCAATTAGGCCACTGGGGTACCATTTAGAAAACTATAAAAGGCTTCACTAAATGGCACAGTGGTGAACCCAGGAGAGTTAATATATAGCCCAAAGTGTTTTACTTACTCCTGGGGAATGCTACGCTTTGGTAGAATCTAGCTGATTATCTTATTTAAACGAGGGGCCTCTCTATTCTGGGGCTGGTAAACATTTACTTATTTACCATCCTTGGAGAGGAATTGGCTCTGGAGGGCAGAAGCATCTCTGGAACACATCACTTAAAAACCCCAAACATATTCCTGTCAAGCCATTCATAAAAAATAAACATCGAGGGGGGAAATCAGCCACCATACAGGGCCCTTCATGTCTTCACTCCAACAGTTGGAAATAATCTTCTTTTGAAGGTCTGAAGTAGGAGAATGGTTTTAGAAAAAGGTTAGTTAACTGACAACTCAGTTATAATGGGCAGATGAACTATAGGGTTACCATTCAGTGTTTGAGAAAGCTAAAAACTTTGGAAGGAGTTTCACTACCTCCTAAAAACTCTCATTCGGAAAAACAACACTAGACAAAGCTAGCGAGCCATAGGACTTGCTATGTATCTTAGTTAGGGCACCTTTGATTATAATCGATGAAATACAGGTCACATTGAAATGTATGTTGAGAGATTGTGACAGGGGAGAACTGAGTGTCTCTGCTGAGTGTCTGAGTGAAAGCATTTGATTACTTACAAAGCCTGTGGGTGTCTCTACTGCTGTTGATTACTGTCTGAGGTTGTCTGGTGAGATTTTCTTGAGAGTGTTACTTGGGAAAAAGCAAATGGTTAGTGAATGCTAGAGAGTGGAAGCTTCTCTATCTTTCTCACAATTCACTACCCCCATTCTCCCTCCCCCCCAATCTTCCCGAGCAAGCATTCCATAAGTTAAAGACAAGTAGTTCTACATATGCCTTACATGTTAGTTCTTTGGTTATGAGCATGTGGCTGATTATTTTAAATGATTGATTTTATAGCAAAGTGATAAATAAGTTAGGCTTCAGACTAGGATATTGAGTAGAGCAATAGAATTGAATAAGGAAGTCAGAAGCAATTCAGTCAGGGGTGGGGAATATTCACTTTGTTTCCATGACCCAAATTGGTATGTGTGCACCAGATGTGTATACTCAAGCAATCTGGTTAGTCCACTCAGCTCAAATGAACCAGTAAGGGTTTTGTTCCAATGATGCCGTATTTCTAACCTAGCCATTCATTGGACAAAAGTGCTGTTATTTGATACCCTGCTGGTGAACATTGGTCTTGAAATACTCTCCACAAGTGAAAAAATTCATCTCATTTTTTTTATTCTTAAAGCTTGCAAAAGTTTGAATTAGTATTGTTACCAATTTGACATGAATAAACAATAAATTAAAACTATTTTCACTTGAATGATCTTTCTTCTTTTAACAAGTAAGGGGGAGAAAACAAATCCACCTGTAAAAAAAGGAGTCCACCTAGAAAATGGACATCCATGTATGTTACACAAAATACGAGAAGAGAAAGTTTTTGTTGGTAAACATTTAAGACTGTAATGGATACATAGCAAAAAGATCAGGCTGCCTTTAGAGGGTCTGATAAGGAGAAGCCTATAGTGAATCTAAGATTCATAGACTCATCTGGATAAGTAAACTGAGGTCCAGAGAAGGGAGGAAGAGGATAAGCATGTATATAGTACCTCCTAGGTGCCAGGCACTATACTAGGTGCTTTATAAATATTATCTCATTTGATCCTCACAACATACCCTGAGAGGTAAATGCTATTATTATCCCTCATTTTACAGTTGAGGAAACTGAGGTGAATAGAGGTGTTCAGGGTTACACAACTACCAATATATGGAGCTGGATTTAAACTCAGGTCTTTTTGACTCCAGGCTCAGAGCTCTAGCCACTGTGCTACCCAGCTGCCTTGAGAGAAGTAAATACTTTGCTCATGGTCATACAGTGAGTTAATGGCAATGCTCTTTCCATTGCATCATGTTGCTTCAAAAAAGACACTATGCCTGGCTAACTCTACAGATGATCATGATACAGATGAAAGACATTTCGCTCTCAATTTTGGTAGAATATGTGTAACTGAGATGACACATAGGTAGCAGTGAGACACAGAAATACTGCTAACTTCTGTAGAAATACTTGGGTCTGCAATCATAGTGGATGGAGGATGGCTGCTATCAATGGAGCTACAAGGTCATGGTGAACTTTAAAAGCCAGAACATAAATGATGAGAAAACCGATTCAGAACAGATAGAAGAGCAGTCAAATGAGAAATGTTAAAAACATCATCCTTGAGGCCATTTTAGAGAACCGACAGTCAATCTGTATAGGCCTTGCTCTCTTAGAAGCAATCCTCACAGAGCCAGAAGGGTAGAGGAAAAATATCTATGCTGTATCATTGTCCTCAGGTGTCTCAGCATCAAAGATATCACCTTTTGTTAAGATAGACTTGTTTAAGGACAATGAAAATCTAAAAGACTTTCAAAACAAAGGAATTAAAATCATTATAAATACGTACAGTGTTGCACAGAGTGTATTTTGACTAAATAGAATAGTTCCAGCTTCTTTTGAAGTATAAAAAGAAATCAAGAAAAGAAATAGGATAAATTATCTCATGGCTACTATGAAAAGATAGAATTAGAAAAAAAATGAGAATTTAGAATTTGAAGCCACTAGGTACAAGTTGTATGTGGGAGATACTGTTTTAATAGCAACTATAAAGTAGACATTACAGAGGGCAGTGAGAGAATAAAGAGCAGATTTAGAAAGGAATGACAATAAACTTCAATAAAATTCAATATATGCATACATGTGTTTATACACATATATATCTCTTAAAAATAAGAGAAAAAGGACTCTAATTTCTTACATATAAAATAGATCACATATAAAAAACCTGATTGAAAGTGTTTC
This sequence comes from Vombatus ursinus, assembly GCF_900497805.2. Classification (NCBI taxonomy): domain Eukaryota; kingdom Metazoa; phylum Chordata; class Mammalia; order Diprotodontia; family Vombatidae; genus Vombatus; species Vombatus ursinus. Next base: position 1,594,310 of record NW_020954552.1, read on the forward strand.
TTTGACAATTTGAAAAGTAATAATATAATAATGAAAATGACATTATAACACTAAAATAATACAGAAATTAAAAGCACTATTATTGTCCTGTGACAAGACATTGTGAAAATGAGTCTTGGCTGGGGCATCAGAAAAAAGACAGGAAAACATTGGCTATAGAATTTTAAAATGTTAGAGGGTTAAATGGAAAATAGTAATTTCTATCATGTTTATCTTTTGGGGACACTTGAAATGAGGGAATGTTATACTAAGAGAAAAGCACTTTTGGAAAAGAAAATGCAACTCAATGCAGTGTACAGACATGATATCCTACAAAGTTTTAACACAGACTCTACTGAGTCACCAGTGGTAGTTGGATTAGAGGGAAAAAGGGGCTGGATAATTTAATGACCACTAATAATATTTATAGCTCTCTTAGCTAAAATAAGAAGGGCAATCAAATCTTATGCTTCAGGACGCAAGCTAATTGCCTCTAGGGGTCAGGAAGCAATGTTATCCCTCTGCTCAGATGCCATGCTCAGCTGGCTAGGTGGGCTGTTTATTCCTTCCACAATATCAGATATTATTATCTATACCCTTACGCAGAAAGCTCAGGCATCAGGCTGAGACTGGAAAGTCTTGCTTCTTTTTTTTTATGATTGCTATTATAAAGGGTTGAAAAAATACTTAAGTATAAACATGTTGGTGTTCTAGTAGGTTTACCAACCGCATCCATATTTTCCTTTTTTTTTTAACTTCTCTTATCATTTAAATCATCATCATTAAGACTAGTGATAATTTCCAAGTTGCTGGATTTCATTGAAAGGCCATAATACGTGACTTCTTCTAATGACTGGGTGTAAAGCAGAACTATGCCTCTGCCAAAGGACAGGTGCTCTGACAAGCAACAGAGACAAATAAAATAGTATTTGCTATTCTGCCAAACAGTACTGATAGAGCTAGGATTCCAGAATACAAAGCTGATTTAGCAGCAATCATATTTTGAGTGGAATTCACTTGAGTGTGATACCTTCTCCCTCCTCATTTTTGAATATGGTATCTTAAAGAGGATGCCACAAATTACTCATTCTTGGAACAAAGGCTCTGTTCGAAAGCTGTCAGCTTTCTGACAGTTATGATGAGCATTTACTTCAGACTTGTAAAACATATTAATCAAACTTGTTCAGATAGTGGTGGTCCAAGGAGGGTTACTGTTTCTTTTAGAGAAACACTTTTTGGAAGTGGAGAGCTCTGAACTACATACTATACTCCTTGAATGCAAAACCATGATGCTTTTTACTCATTTAAAATGAATAAATGCTCTTCTATGCAGGGCTTAAAGAATGAAGCATTCTGCAGGAATCTGTTTATTACAAGACTATTTGCAAAGGACCTATGCACCATTCATTGAACCTTGAAAAACACTTGAAAATATGGGTTGCATTTGCAAACTTCAATGTATGACATGGAAAGCTGGCAGGCTGCCTGGTTTTTACTTAAAGGATTGTCATTCTGGGAAAAATAAATTTCTCTAACTAGACAAAAGTCAATGTTTTCATGTTTTACTGCAATCAAACTGATATGGCTGACAATTTAATGTCTCAACACTTAAAATATCTGTGGATAATCAGTTACCTCAATCAATCATAACTACAAATTCTTCTATTTTCAAAGCCTGTATACAAACGAGGATATTAAAACAGTTTGATGAGACCCCTCCCCATATCCCCTAATATTTCTCAGTTTCTCTCCAGCTATGAAACTATTTAGGCACAAGGGCATTTGGAAGTAACTTTTTAGAAACCTCACATGTAATCAGATTTAGAAACTTTTGTTTTGATGTCCTGTTTTATTTAATTTTATGGGTAGTTTAGAGCTTGTGTGCCTGTCAGAAAGATGTGGAAGTGAGCTGGCATTCCAGCTGAAGACATCATTATGAGTGAGAAAATGCTCAAGGCTTTTTCAAAGCAACGTTTCCTTCTCTGACTCCAGGGGATGCTAACAGCTGCCCCTGCAGACAGGTATGGGGGGTGGGGGCAGAAGTGTGTGTGTGTGTGTGTGTGTGTGTGTGTGTGTGTGTGTGTGTGTGATTGCGTGAGAGGGTGGGGGAGAGAGGGAGAGAGAGGGAGAGGGAGAGAGAGAGAGAGAGAGAGAGGGAGGGAGGTGGGGGGCAGTTAGGATTTATTGACAAGCTCATAGTAATGCTAGGGTCTCGAAACTCATGTTGATGATGATAAAGAAAAGGGGCTGCTGACAAGAAAAAAAACCAACAACACCCCAACAACCCCAGACTCCTGGAGGTATTGGATTCTAGGGAGCACCCTCCTCGCCAGGGTCACTTCTCCTATCTGACAGGTTGAACTCTCTAAGCTTTGGTATTGATAAAGACGGGGATACTTCAGACACTTCTGGAGATTTCTATCTACTAAGACAGGGAGTGGTGTTCCAACAATGTCGGGACAGGTTTACTGGGGCACAGCACTTTTCCTCCGTCAGGATAAAAATGGGTTTGAGTGGCTGCAAACTCCCCACAGATAAGTAATTACTCCCGACACCCAATAAAGAAGAAGGCTGCATCTTTGGATATTTAAAAATTAAAAAAAAAAAATCTCCCTCTATCTGCCTCCCTCTCCTTCCCTCCCCGCCCCTTCTCTGCCACCCTTTTGTTTCTTTGATTACCCAGAGTCTTGTAATCAAACTCAGCTGAGTTTCAGGCCCCTGGGGCAGCATCTCTTAGTTCCCTGTCAGGCTGCGTTGCGAAACAATCCATCTTGCTCTTGAGCTCACTTGGCGGAAGCGCCACGGCAAGGAGAGCGCGGGGCTTTGCTCTTGCCATGAAGCCTGGGTAACAAAAGTTTTTTTTCTTTTTTTTTTCCTTTCTCTCTCTTTCTATTTTTTTTTTTTTTTTACAAGAAGCTGACTGTATTTGGGGTTATGAATATGCAATGACTCTCATTAGTATTGAAGCGCGGGAGCCCGGGCTGACATCCTCCACCACTTTGAGTTGCAGCAAGAATCGTCTAATGAATTGTCTCGCCCTTTCACTCACACAGCCCTGGCTGTTGTGGCTCCCAGTTCCAAGGGGAGTTGCCCAGTTTGAGAAGACTATTGACTGCAGAAATTAATTGCCAAGAACTGCCCTTGATTTTGTTAAACAATGTTGAGACAGTGTTTAAATTGTCAAAACAGAAAAGCATTAAACCCAGCATGAGATAAAATCATCAGGGGTAGGAATGCTTAGATAGAAAGAGATGTGTGTAAAGAGATATGTGCGTTTGCATATATATATATACGTATATACATATATACGTATATATATAGGTATTCCCCTGCCCCATAATTGCATATAGGTCTATTTCCATTTTGCATCATATGTATATCTATACATAGATGAGAGCAAGTCATAGAAATCTGACATTCCGATGTTTGTCTATTATCCTTCAGAACAAACAGGGATGATAGAAACTTCCCAAAATGAATAGGACTGAAACACAAAGCCATTCCATCAACCCTTTACCATTTTCTTTCTTTCCTTCTTTCTCTGTTATTCCTGGGCCTCTGCCAAACATTTTGTTGCTCACACACATACAATCTTTCATGAATGTGTTACTGATAAGGATATGTTTCCAGCCACTGATTAAGATATCTGGGCTGATTTGCAGTATATAAGACGATGCAAAAGTGTTCAGAAACCATTTAGAATGGTCTCTTTTCAACAGGATAAATTAAATGTGTTTCTTCACATTCCCTCCTCCTCCGGCTCCCCCTCCCCACTCCTGAAATTTCTTTTTGACTCAAAAAGAGCTTTTGTGGCTTGCTGCAGATTGTGAAGGATGGATTGAATTGGAATTGATAATATATTCTAAAAGGTAAGTAGTATTTTGAATGATGTGCAAATATGGCAAAGAAGAAAGGCCCTCCCAGGAAGGTTCTGTCCCATGCTCAGTGCTTTCATCCATTTCATCTGTAATGGGAAGGTTTCTCCAGCCAGGAGGAAGATCTGTGTTATTTTTACTCTACCTCAGGGGCAACATGATTACTGTTGCCTTACCTATCAAGAGTCCTCCCTCTCCTCACCCCTGCCCCCAGCCTCAGCACGGAGAACAAATACTGCGGAAAGGATACAAATAAACCCAAAGAATACATGCATTTTAGAGTATTAAATGTAAGTGTGGCTTAAAACAAATGCAGTTCTGACAAAAATGACTCAAGTCTCATACATCAAACACTTGTTACCTCTCTTGGCCTTACTGATCGCACATGACTAAGAGCAAGTCAGTGATAAAATCTGAAGAAAGATGAAACCAATCTGCACCTTTTTAAAGACCATCAATCATTTGGCGTAGCCATGATATTATTAGTTCAAGTAAGCCTTGTTCTCCCATTTTATGGACATCATAAACCCCCACCCTTAGACCAATGCTACCCAGGGAAATCATTTTTATGGGCCACATCTTAGTGGGAACCAATCAGATCTAATCACATAACAAGCTACTGAATTATTCAACATCCTTCCTAAATTTGCATTCTTACATTACTTCACCATTAGCCCATGGCTTTAAAACTGTTTTCCCCCCTTTTAATTTAAACAGCCTATGTGTTATAGACAGTAGACAATCACACACAAAAATGCTCAGATTTCTTTGCTTTTCTATTGCTGGTGTCCAATGATCATTTTCTACCTTAGTTGCCATAGATAGAGGCCTGCCAAGGAATATTAAAATGAAATAGTCAATATGGCATAGAACACTTTCAGTTTTAAAAATATCAAAAGTGGGAACAGATAAATTGAAACAATTGTTTCCAAACATAAAATATTCAAATTTACTAGCAAATATTAGCCGACATCTCATATTTGCTGCTATGAAGAGGCGGATCACATTGTATGTGAAAATACTTCAGCTTTAATTGCAAATCTGTGTGATGATTTGAGGTCTGTAATTAGCACATAAATTCTAGACTTTGTGACTGCTGCAAAAACACATATTATTTATGGAACAATTTTCTAAATATAAGTCAGTGCTTGTTGCTTTTATCAAGTAATGTGGTTTGATTTAATACAGTGCAAAGCCTTGTCCTCCTCACCTGTTCGTGTTTACATTGATGACATTTATTAGCCCCTTTCTGTCACTCTTGTTTCTACAACAAAGCCCTGGTACTTAAAACAGGTAAGAGGTGTCATGTAGGAATGGTATGTCATATTGCTTCTGTTCACATCATATTAACTATCCCACCACATACTCTTTCTATAGGAATTAGTATCATTCAAAAGTGCAATAAATATACATATGAATCATGGTAGATATTTTTCTCTTTCTTTCATGCAGAACTCTGAGCATAGAGTTTTTCTTTAGCAGACAAAGAAATTTTTATTTAAAAAATATTGATGTCTCTTGTTCTTATATAACCTTAAGAAATTTTTCATTGGCATGTCCAAGTGATATATTTTCCTAGGCAGCTAATTAATAACCTTTATTGAGGACCTGAGAATGATGTCCTACTGGGTGCTCTGGGAGAAACAAACAAACAAATAATAGAGAGCAGAATCCCTGCCATTTGGGGCACATCCCACATGAAACAACTGAAGGTCACATTTGCAGAGCTACATGTCAGGAAGTGCAAATTCATTTACCACAAACTGAATACACAAAGACTGAGGATACTACTGAACAGTAGATAAGTGAATAAATTCAGATGATCATGGAAGCTTTCCTAGAGGAAGTGAGTTGGATTAAAGGAAGGAAGAGGTTATCTGTTTTCTTTAAATCTCAGTTCATTTTGAATCAAGACTGAATTAGCTACAACTCACTTTATTTATGTAACTATACTTTTTACTTAATGTGAACTTCTTATAGAAGTGGCATCTTTTTAATGTTAAGAGTTTTGTGTTCTTTTCTTCACTTTTTAAAAAAATTGTATTTTTAGTGTGAGTAGGGGGAATGATTCTTTCGTCATAATAAAATGTAAGCTTAATATTTGTCTCCTAAATGGTGCCTGAAGAATCACCTCCCTTTAAGCAAAGAAGAGGGCAGAAAAGTAGTTTGATCAAATTCCTCATTCTTGCCCAATTTTTTGGGGGGACTAAGTTCTAGGGGGACATATATTTAAATTCCAGGTCCCCCCAAGTAAAATTATGCAAACTTTGTCCTTATCAGGGCACCTGGAAATATTATCCTTTTGTGGGCACCTGAACACTGTACAGAAAGGGCTTAGGTGAGAGTCTCAGGGCTGTTCTTAGCAAAATTGTGAAATAGGCAAAATTTGCTTTTGGAATCTTCCAATTATCTTCTCAGCATTTTTTCAGTCCACCTTCTTCCTTCCTCTCAGCCATATCAGGAGGTAGCTGATAAAAATTTGAAGAATTGCCCCTGGGTTTGCATTTTTCCCAGAGATGACTGGAGGATGGAAGTGAAAGGGGGAAGCTCAATGACAGGATTGGGGAGACTGGAGGTGAGGGAAAAGGGAAGAAGCATTTATTAAGCACTCATTATGTTCTGTGCACTGGGCTAGGCACTTTGTGTATCTCATTTGATTTCCCCAACAACCCTGGGATATAGGTGCTATCACAATCCCCATTTTACAACTGAGGACACTGAGGCAGACAGAGACACAGGCAGACAGAGGATAGAGGATAAGCTCTACTTGCTTATAGTTATAAAGCTAATAAGTAGTCGAGGCTGGATTTGAACTCAAGTCTTCTTAACTTCAGACCTAGAACTCCTTCCACTACACCTTCTAGCTGCAGTAAGATAGAAGAGGGAGCTTCCTTTGGTACCTCTCAAATTATACCATGTAGAAGAAAGCTGACTCCGTCTACTCATCCTGGGAAGATACTCCAGCCCTTTTACGTATAAGCTGATTTCAGAAGAAAATCTAACCTATGTTTTAGATCCCTTTACACTTAATTAATAAAAACTTATTCATAATAGTTATTTCATATTGGAAACACTTTATAAGCTTTGCAACCTGACTTGAAGATATGTGGCAAACAGGAATTAATAGCAACTCCTGTGGGTTCTGGACTGTGTTGCCCATCTGCTTCTATTGGGGCAGTGAGGGAGTAGACTTGGATCATACTTACTTGGCTGGAAGTTTATATAAGAACATTAATGTCTTTCTATGTACATGTACATGTATGTACTATATACATGTATAATACCTGAGGAAGTAATTCACCTAGGAACTATGGTATTTGTTTTGCTTAAATAACACAAATAAAGCTTCATATTCATCATTGTGGATTTATAATTATACCTCTATGATTTTATATGGAGATTATGGTTTCTTGGTATTATATGGACCTTATGTCAAGTGTATCATTACTGGTATCTTCAAAATGTCAGGAGAAAATGAGGTGGGGCTCCAGGAGTGAACCCCCCAGAATGATCTTTTGGGAAGACATGAACAACAGTCGCACAGAATGTGTAGGTTGTAATCTGCATCATGGGAGGTAACATCCACATCAATGAGATGATAGATTCATTTGAGTGTTGAGTATTGGGGTATAACTTAAGTTAGGGTTGAGTCAAAATTGAAGAAAGTCAAATGGGTTTAAGGAAGACATCATTTTAATATGTATTTACCTTTCAACGTCTGTTTCTTCTACTTACAATTGAGCTCTGACTCTAGGTACTGAAATGTGTATCATAAGAACATGAATCTTTTTTTGATCAAGCTCTATTTTTTCCTCAGTGACTTCAAAATGAGTTAGATATTACTGCACTCTCCATTTTACAAAGATGGAAATGAAGGTTTAAGAATTTTAGATCAAAATGTACCCATGATATCTTGATTTCCTACCCCCACACAATAGTCTGAACTATTAAAGCTGCTTAATCACATTTGAGTCTCAATTTCCACGAATTTTTTTTAAAAAGGTCTAACATCTATTTCTTATACACAACTTTAAAACTATTCCCTACTTCTGTTTCCCATCTCACTACCATACAACATTTTTTATAGTTCTTAGGGTTGTAAGGGTAAGGATCAGTTGAGTCAATTAATCACTCCATCTCACTTAAAGTAACAAAAAAAGTACTCTGGCACTGATACCTTTATCAAATGAAAACATTTCCATTGAAACAAGCAATCAACCAAAGGCATTAAACTAACGTATACCCAGTTGTATCCTTTCTGTTTTGTATAAAATTGCTAGCTTGCTCTGAATGGAACATCCAAGTTTCTAGTAGCTTGGAGGAGACAGAAATTCTATTTTTTTTATTTTTATTTTTTATTATTTACTTATTTTTTTTGGCTAGGCAATGGGGTTAAGTGACTCACCCAGGGTCACAGAGCCAGTAAGTGTTATGTGTCTGAGGCCGGATTTGAACTCAGGTCATCCTGAATCCAGGGCCGGTGCTCTATCCACTGTGCTACCTAGCTTCCTGGAGACAGAAATTCTAACCAAGTGCCTGAGAAGGATTAGGTTGGGGTGGAGGAAAGGGTAGAATATTGATGTTCTTTCCCTCCCTCCCCCATGACCAAAGGAAGTCACTATGAACTTTGGAGAGTTGTCAGAGGATATAGACTTCTCACCATCATTCTAGCAGTGTATCTAGAACAGTAGTGACTGGCAGTAATATTTGTGTCAGGAGTCAAGAACAAATAAGGCAGATTGAGGAAGAGTAGCTTCGAGACTTCATAAGGATCCCATTAGAAAAGCATATCTGCCTAAGGAGACGATTTTGAGGATTCAAGCAAAAGGACTTCCAGTTTTTGTGAGTTGCCCACTTATTCATATGTGCTTTAAGCTTGAGCCCCCTTTCTCTTGTATGTTCTTGTGGGGCAATGTGTCCCAGACTTTGGGGGTAATGTTTTGTAGCCAGTGCTTAGTACAGTGTCTGATGCATAGTAAGTGCTTAATACATGCTTGTTGATGGACAACTTTTATTTCTATACAACTTTAGTAAATAACTTTTTCTAAAACCTAATTAAGTCTCTCATTGATAACCACTGAAAGAAGTGCAGTGGTGGGGGCTCATGAGTGGAAGAATTAGAAAGAGCCAATTCCTCAGGATCTCTGAAAACTCTGAGCAGAGAAATAGCAGCCACCTTCTGGAGACCCAGACTACCAGAGTGAGTTGGGGTTGGGGTAGTAATCCCAAAGTCTGTGTTATAGACAAATAGAGTATTAGATTTAAAAGAAACTTAGTGTAGCATTTTCCAATGCCAAACATACTGCAAACTGGCGAAATGTTTCAATTTTCTACTAAGGACTGTTCTACTCTTGGCAGTCCTTCAGAATTATAGTGGTTTTGGTGGTTTGAGAGATACAAAAAGAGGAACAGGTGTTAGTTTTTAAAGTGTACAGGTTTTTAGAAAGTAAGGATCTTTGGTGGACTGGTAAAAATTAGCTATAGTCCAATGGTTGGAAAACCCCAACCTAAACAGCTCTTGCTCTCTGATAATTTTGCTTGGTTGGATTAATGTGCTTTAAAGACAAAATCAGGTGGAATACCATCTGTCTCTCTTTCTTTTAGGAAATATTCCCCAACTCAGCTTGGGAAATTTTATTTAGTAGTTTCAAAAAGAAATTGAAATGAATTTAAACTCTACTTCATTTGCAGGTAAAGAAAAGAACAGGATGAGAATAGCAGGGTTATCCCAGATCATGATGAAGGTGCCTCTAGAGTTCTGAGCTGAGAATTCCATGTAGCACATACTCATATTATGCCAGGCATTCTCACTGTGTTTGGTTTTCTTTTTAGAGGTCCTAAATACAATTCCTTCTACTCTGTCCCCCCCCAATATAAACACACTATGGGAAATTAACAATTCAAGACTTAAACTTTTAAGAAACAGATCAGGAAACCTATCAACTTGCTGGAGATGTAGATCTTGATGTCCAGTGGTCAACAGCTAAGAAAACTAGAATTTTATCTTCTCCATGGTTGGATGTTAGTCCCTTACTCCTTCTAAACTCCCAAATGCTCTCTACAGTTTTTGCTTTTGATAGTTGAAGGAACATTCATTTAGGGCCCTCAAAATTCAAAATAAGGTTTGTATTTCTTTAGCTGATTCATTAATATAACTGAACTTTATCTAAAGTTGTGATAGGTTTGATTATAAGAAGTAAATAGAAAGCATGCTTTTTTATATGGAAGGTGACATTTATTGTTGAGGATACCTCACAAATAATAAAAATCATAATTCATCTTTATATAGTGGTTTATAGTTTATACTTTCCTCACAGACATTCAGTAAGTCAAGGTGGGACAGGACTTTTAGAACCCATTTCACTCAATGGGATATTCACTCAGTGTGGGATATTGCCTCAAAATGATGCAGATTACAACTTATCCTGGCCTGCCCATTCTGTTTGACTCTTGGCCATGTCCACTAGTAAGTTCAATATAGGAAGTCCACGTCAAGTGCTAGGGAATTTCTTACTTTCTTCTGACACCAAGGGTTTATAGTTGTTTACTTGCTATCCTTTGCCCTTACCATATGAGCACCACATTTTCTTTTTTAATTATACATTTCTTAATGATGGCCTTTATTTCAGCTCTTCTTATTCCTTATTTAGTTCCATAACCAGCTCACACCCACAATGCACCTCTCCGTTGCCCTGTGGGTAATGCTCATTTTTAATTCTTTGGAGACTCTTGGATTCCATGTCTTGCAGCCATACATCAAGAGTGGTGGAGTATTGGTATTAAAAAGATGGGCGGTTTTTTGTTTTTTGGCTTCTGGGAAAAGTTTTGGACCAGAAAACCCCTCTTTTACATAAAGGAATACTCAAGTGCAGAAAATTTACGTAATTTTCCCAGAGTCACATGGCTAGTAAGGAGTAGAGTCAGCTGGGACTCCCAGCATCGAAGCAGTCTCAATCTAGACATGAACATAACTAAATACATAATTTCCATCACTGTGAATGTAGAATATGAAAAAGATATAAAAAGACAAGTTGAAGGTAGATATATTAAGATGAAACCAAAATTAAAAAGAAAAAAACCTTCCTCTTTCTCCTTTCTTTCCAATTCCATTTTTGCTGTGGCTTAATGAATGTATTTTAAGTAAAACTCTCTGACTCCCTTTGCCCCCTGCCTTGCTGTGAGGAATGTCAGTCCAGCCCCTATTTCAGATCCACTTCACAGGAAACACTTACTCAAAAAATCTCTCCTACTGTTTTGTGTGAACAGGCTACTATTCTTCAGCACATGGTGTAACCAATCGCTGGAGTGAGGAAAGGGAGCTTGTGAGACAGCACTATACTGGGGATGTTACTCTAGCTGAATCAGTCAGGCAAGCCCCCTGGAAAATGATGTAGGTGAGCCAGATGTTAATGGGAAAAATAGAGGGTCATCGCTAATTTTGATGTGAGAAAACCTAGGAGGTTGTGCCTGCCTGGATAGTTGCATGTTTGGCAAACAACAAGCCTGGCTTTAGGAGGAAGCTTTTTCTTTGGCTCTTCTGATGGTGGGTGATAGAGTAAGTCAGCTCCGGCATACCAGCCGTAGCTCATAACCCTGCAGTCAGTTTTGAATTTAGATTTGAATTGTGATATCAATGTCATGGTGGCACAGGCTTTGAGAAAGTACTTATGAAGAATAATTGAAAGATTCACTGTGAAACCTCTGAAAGCCGTAATTTAAAGTTCCAGAAGCCTCTGTATTACTCTCACCATTAAAATTTAAAGTGGCAGAAGCCCAATTATGTATGGCTATTTTCTTAAATAAAATGATATTTCTATCCCAAGTGAAAGATTCATTGCTTCCCACTAATCTCTGTCATAAGAGCCAATTTCTATAGCTCCTGGTGTCAGTAGAGAAGATAGTTAGCTTTCTCCCAGTGGCAGTGCAAGGCTCATTGGGGAAACAGATCTGGATGGCCTCCATAGAGAAGCCTGGGTTCTGTGAGACTGTTTTGCATGATAATCAGACTTTTGGATCCTCTCTCCTGCCAGCCTTCGCACTTACCCCAACGCAGTGACATTTTAATAGCAGCTGGGCAGCCCAAGCAGGAGCTATAGTACAGAAATTGTAAAGCCTGTGACGTCAGGGGGCAGCTAGTTGTATGGCTGATGGAAATGGGGTACTGAGGGCTGAGCATTTCTTTAAAAATTGGTCAAGAAAATACTAATATGTATTTTGGAACTCTTAGGAAACTGAAAGTTTTCTCTCTCCCCATCTTTCACCTAAAAGGGATTTGTTTCCAGAGACCTGGATTTCTTAAGGCCATGTGGCCACATAAGCCATGGTATGAATATAAGCCAGGGAAAATCTCCCACCGCTGTTAAGCTGAGTCCAGCAAAAGTGTGGACTTGGGTTTTTAAACTATGATTCTTTTCACCAATTTCTTTAGTTGCTTTGATTTTACTTTTTGCTACATGTGAATCTTTGGAGAGGGTTGTCTAGGAAGTAGGATTGGGTTAATCAGAATTATTCAATCTGGAAAATCATGAAGAACCAATTTAAAAATCATAAAATAGTTTGAGCATTTGTGTTTGTGTAACACTTTGGTCTCCAAGGGTCTCAGGGACAAAAAAGACCATGTCCCAAACCAATGTAAGATGATAATTATTTGTATTGTATCTATTTCCTCATAGAAAACTCTGTGATATCTATATCTATATAGCCTCATATATGTATCTGGTTCTCAGGAATATATGTATATACACATGTGTACACATGCATATATATGGGAACAACTATGTATATTTGTATGTGTATATATTTATACATTTACACGTATGTATTACATTATACATCTATGTATTTGTGTGTGTATATATCCACCTATGTGTGTATACATGTATATACGTATGTTTATATCCCTGTTATTTCACCAGTTTTGGAAACTTTTATTACAGAAAGTCTCTTTACAATTGCAACCTAGCAATTTTTCTTCAGATTATACTCTTACAGTTAGGTTGCTTGGGGCCCTGAGAGGTCATGTGACTTATTGTAGGGTTGTCACACAGCCAATAGATGTAGGACTGAACCCAGGATGTTCTTACTCTGAGTAATTTGTGTACGATGTCTTGTCAATAACAAAAATGTATTTAATATTTTTAAAAAATTGAGACTAGGTATTCCTATCACACCCAGGCTGAAAATGTAGCATCTACTCACTGGCTCAAACCAATTCTGATAGACTTGGGAAATTAGACCTGGGCAGGTTTGCCCCTCAGCAGGCAGCCTGGGGGCCATCCTCTCCCAAATACTTACCGTCCTAATGCTAGCTTGGCCACTGGATTGCTTAGCCCTCTGAAGCTCAGAACTTCTGTAAGCAAGAGATCTAGCTGCTTGAGCCTTCCATTATCTGGGATGACAGGTGTGTGTCACCATGCTCAGCAATGAAATATATTTTTTAAAATGTAAAAAATTCATTAAGTGCATACCACATGAAAAGTTGCTGAGAATACAATGAGGAAATAAGTCACAGTTCTTGTCCTCCAGGAAATTAATTATGTAATCATATGAAAAAGTTCGTTGAGAGCCCTAGATCTTCTCTGGGAGCTCCAACTCAAGAGGTCTCAAAAAGTCCTCAGTGTTTGTAGAATAATTTTGTAAGCTGAAGGTTTCTGTGATACTAGGTGCTAACGCATCTATTTTGTTCCACAAGGAAATCAAACAAACAAAGATCTGACCGTTTGTTTATTCCCAGGGATGGTGGTAGTGGATGTGGTTGTGTACACTTATCCAGGCATCTTCAGGGATAACTGAGTCACTGGGAGTGAGTGGGCATTGTTTTTACATTGATGTCTTTGGTATTTATATCACTTCCCCCACTTAAAGCATCCTGACAGAGGACCCAGTCTGTAGGTCTCAGGAAACTTTACTGATGCATTTGCTCAGGACCTTATGACCCAAAGAGTCATTAGTTGACTATAAGTAGTGGACAACTTCACAGTTTCTGAAAACTCATAGAATTTATCACTTCTCTTTGCAATAATATGACTGTTCAGGTAAGTGATGTGTTTGTTTTCTTATGTAACTGTCAACAACTGCACATGAGATCACTACATATTATTTTCATCTTCAGGGATATTACTTAGAAGGAAAATGTGAGCACAATTCAATTTTCTACCTGGTCAAACAGAAGTCCAAACAGCTTTATTTTTAACTTTTCATGTAAAAGAAATATTGGGCCCAGATTTTTGGTATTTTCTATAGGAATATGTAAGTTGTTTCCATAGGATTTAATGGGGTGAGAAAACAGATTGATGACCATAAATTAATAAATCAGAAAGGACTTTGACAGTTTATGCAGCTCACTCCTCCCCCATACTCTCCAATTCCAGGCAGGGTAGCACTTTCTCATTATCCTCTCTTTAAAAATCTCCCGAGAATGAGATTCCACATTCCCCTTTAGTAATGCATTCCAATGGTTTGGAATCCTTCTAGGCTATGCCAGGAATAGTAATTATCACGATTCTGTGCCCAAATTGATCAGAAGAAAAGGTTGCCTAAAGCCAAAAGCAATGTTAGTATAACCAAGCAGGTGATTGGATCATGGCCTAACAAGCCATTCAGGTAAACAACAGGTCAAAGGGCCGAAGTTGGAATCCACTCTAGACTGGTGTGAGTCTGTCTCATTCAGTCAGGGCGGACACTGGGTAGAACCTAAAGATTTAGGTTCATGATTGAGTGCATACCACATCAGACCACAGTGTCCTTTTAGCCCTGGAATATATGTCCAGAATGCATTTGGCTTACCAGATATTCTCTCTCCCTCCCCTCACCCCCTTTCCCTGCTCCCTTCCAGGACAGCTACAGACCAGTAGTTTTTCTTTTACAGACCACTTTTCTTCTGAAATCAAGTCACTGTGGACACCCCACAGCACCCTAGAATTAGGAAAGGAAGGGGAGGAAATAACTTACTGGTGTGACCTCATTCGGTCCCATAAAGGGTGGAGTATCCTAGAGAGAAGCTAGCAACGACTCTTTTACAAAGAAGCCCAAGGGAAACGAAGGTGAGCCATGCAGAAAGGAGGGCAGGACTCTCCACTTCAAGGAGGAGCAATATCTGTAGTGCAACGAAATGCTGCTTTGAATATTTGCAATATGGCATCAACCCAAATGGAAAAGGCACATGTTTTGAAATTACGTACCAGCAGTGTAAATGCCACTGGGATGTGTGCCTGATTGTCACATTGAGTAGATTTTTTTTTTTCTACTCAGGGTATATGTGTAAACATGGCCTTATCAGAGACAGATGCAATATGAGTGACCAAGAAAACCATACGAAATAGTCCAGAATCCTCCCATCATGTGCACATTCATATAGCACTGCAGAAAAGGCCCAATAATACTGACTATATTGGATCATTTCACTGCCCACCAAAGAGAATGGAAACGGACTTTTAATTAGGATTGCTGATTTGCTATGGCTATATTCCTTGAATATGAGCATCCAATTCAGATTAGCTTTCTTTAATTGATGAACAGCACATCCAAAAGTGTAGAGTTGAAACTGTAGTTATATCGGCAGTTGAAAATTTTGTTTCTGGGCTTGACAACAAATTGTAGACTTACTTTATTTGTCTTGGTTTTAAAGTCATTCTTCTTCATTTCCTTAAGGCATTCATATTCTTTAATGGTGAGGGAGATGGATTGAGTAACTACTAAAGTCTTTTGTATACATAGCAAAACCCACTAATTTGGACCCCAGTATAGTTGAAATTTAGGAGTCTAGAGTTTACTTTGGTACATCTTTGGACAAAGGGTTTTTTAATGGTAGGGTGTTTTTTTTTTTTTTTTTTATGAGGCAATCAGGGTTAAGTGACTTGCCCCAGGTCACACAGTTAGTGTCAAGTGTCTGAGGCTAAACTTGAACTGAGGTCCTCCGGACTCCAGGGCCAGTGCTATATCCACTGGACCACCAAGCTGCCTCTATGCTAAGGGTTTTCTAAAGGGTGGACAAAATTATGGGCAGCTAGGTGGCACAATGAATAGAGCATAGGGCCTGTAGTCAGGAAGAGCTGAGTTTAAATCCTGTCTCAGGAATTTACTGTGTGACCCTGGGCAAGTCACTTAACTCTGTTTGCCTCAGTTTCCTCATCTATAAAATGGACTGGAGGAGGAAATGGCAAACTATTCCAGTATCTTTGCCAAGAAAACTCCAAATGGGGTCATGAAGAGTTGGGCATGGCAGAAAAACAACAAATAAGACTGAAGGAAAAAACTAGCAAGCTTAAGAGAGCAGATTTTTCAAGTATTTTAAAAGAACCTACTTAAAGAAAAATTAATCAGTAAACGATTGTAAATCATTCTTATTTCATCATTAAAGCAGATCCCTATTGGAACTACTTTAGGCAGCACTTTTACCCTAGTTTCAATTATTGTACTTTAATGTAAGCATACTGTACTTCTAAAAATAGTCTCTGCCAAATGTCTCATTAGTTCAAAGTGGCCTTCTCTCTAATTGGTACCAAATTGTGAGTTTTGGAACTTACTAATATAGAGTATGTAGATTAGATGTTACTCCTAACATATATAAGTAATTTTTACAAAGGGCATCAGAAGAACAGAATTGTAAAGAGGCAAGAAAAAAGCTCAAAATAAAAGAAAAAAGATGAAATGAATATTTAAAAAGAAATCAAGGCAAAAGTCTCCAGAGTTAATAAACAGGTAAAAATTTGTGCATGGTAAAATCAGTGTCCATGATGCTGCTGGAAAGTCTTTACATTGGACACAAAGAAACTGAACATCTATATAGAAGTTACAGAAAATGTGAACTAGTGACCATCTATTATCATTCACTGGGAGTTCAGAGGCATTAATTAATGTACTGATTAACTTCATCTTCAGCTTGTTTCTTTGCCCTTGTATTCCATGGGCCCATATGGGGACACAATGAAGAGTGCTGTAATGTCCTGTGTAGAGACTATAATCTGTCCTCCCCTTAATGACAGGGTTATACTCTTTGTCAGAATCCGTCATCTCAACAGATCAGACTCAATTACTTCAACAACTGGCAAATGGGAGCTACTCATGTGGTGAAAGAACAGCAGCCAGGTGTTTGGGCTTATTAAGTGCCTGCCAGTAGGAGAAATGTGTGCTTTACTGAAAACTCTCATCTGTTATTTTCAAGAAGCAAAGACGCTGCTTTTTTTTTTCTTTTGGGGAAAAACAAAACAAAACAAACTACTGACTTTTTTTTGTGAATCTCCAATAATTTCATTAGAAATATACAAAACAATGGTTTTATATTTTAAAATTTCTGTTTTATATTTTAGCATGTTGGGTAGGCTGGGGTGTGCTGGAGCCAGCTTGCTCAAGAGAAAGCTGATTGTTAAATTTTAAGTATTGATTACATAATTAATACATTAATTATTGAATACAAGCATTTGGAAATTGACAAATGCTACAAATTAGGGCGTGATTTATTGTGTTGTTGATGGTCTAAAAAAGTGATGGAGAAAATGTTAATAATGCAGATTAAACTCAAAAGGATGCCATGTTTTCCAAGAGCTGGTTGTTAAACATTTACTAGCATATGCCTGATAGCATGTGTTAAATGGAGGGCATTGGTAGAGGATTACATGATCAAGAACTAGACAGGATAAGAAAATGTGTCTGGATTGGGATTGTATTTATTAAGAGATTATTTACACCAATGAGATCACAGCAACCTTAAAATACATCTAAACTTCTTGCAACAGTTGAAAAGCCCTAGCTCTGGAGTCAGAGACCCTGGGTTCAAGTTCCAGTTATGCTGCTTGCTACCTGTGTGAGCTTGGAAAAGTAGCTTAACCCCTTTGGGCTCATTTTTTTCATCTGTAAAATGGTTGGATTGGATGCCTTTTAAGGTCCTTTCCATCTCTAAATGTACACTCCTAAGTGTTAAATTTTAGGTGATGAGATTTGGTTTTATAAACTCTTACAGGCGACAGTCCTTTGCTTAGATATGCCTGACTTATCTACCTTCCCCTTCATCAGTTAAGCTTCCCAAACCTGGATTAGTCTCATGTGATAGAGGCCCCAGCCTGTGACCCATTTTTCCCACCCCAGAACCCTCTTCCACATCCTGTTCTTTGCTTTAAGGCCCCTAACACTGTTCCTACAAGGAAGTCCCCCAGACGGTTTGAGTCTATGTTTCAAGTGATTTGCAGAGGAGCATCACTTCGGTCCTTTACATACCCCCGAGGCCTGCAGTTTTTATATGAGAAAAAAGCAAAACCAGATAATAGGCTGAGGGAGGCTTTTAACTCTCATCTAAGGTGATAGAATAGGACCTGGAAGGGACCTTAGAGGTAATCTAATGCACCCCTTTAAATATGAGGACACTGAGGTCCAGAGAGGTTAAGTAATCACCCAGGTTGTTGTTCTTTGTCTCTCATTCACAAAGAGGATCAATGACATTGGGAAGGTGATGTCTTGACTTGCAAGTGAACTGGATTTAAGTGAAGGAGAACTGTGTAAAGCCATCAGCCTTGCTCTCTCGTCCAGAATCATGGGTCCAGTGGCAACACGTAGGTCAGGACCCTGCCCAGGTCACACAATAAATAGAAAGGCTAAGATTGGATTCTACCTGCTCTGATTACCAGGGCTCTTTCCACTACCTCACCTTGCCTTGAGAGGCCCCTGTTTCCCGTTGTTACAAGCAATAAAGCCTTGGGGACATTTCAAAGATTGTGTGCTTGCTTTAGGCACAAGATGGGAGAAGTTGGGAGATTTCTATTCCTCATGGGACCAGTGAGAATAGGAAACTCTGGTTAGAAGCAAAAGGTAAGCATGGTGCTAAGAGAAGTGGGAGCATCAAATCTTGGCTTCCAAATCAAAAAGAAAGAAAGGGAGTGACTGAGGAATCATACCATGATAAAGAAATGCGTCCAGGGGCTGACATCAGATCCATCAATTCACCAATCAATTGACAAATAGTTTTTTTTTTGTTTGTTTGTTTTTAAGCAATTGGGGTTAAGTGACTTGCCCAGCGTCATACAGCTAGTAAGTGTCAAGTGTTTGGTCTGAGGCTGGATTTGAACTCAGGTCCTCCTGACTTTAGGACCAGTGCTCTATCCACTGCACCACCTAGCTGCCCTGACAAATAGTTTTTAAGTGCCTAATATGTTCCAGGTACTGTACTAGGCCATGGGGATACAAGTACAAAGAATTAAGCCACCCTTACTCATATGGAACTTGAATTTTTTTTTTTGACTAGACAATGGGGTTAGGTGACCTGCCCAGGGTTATACAGCTAGTAAGTGTCAAGTGTCTAGGGCCGGATTTGAACTCAGGTCCTCCTGACTCCAGGTGCCACTTAGCTGCCCCTGGAACTTGAATTCTAATGGGGGAGATAACTTCAAAATATAGATAGCATCTGTTCCTATGGTGTCACAGAAAGGACTCTGGATTCACTGTCCCCTTCCTTTGTATACCAAGAGTCTGGTAAATTTCTCAGCCTCTCAGAATTCCTAACCCCTCTCCTTAGCTTAATTTGACCCTTCCTATCCTCAACAGAGTCTTTGCCCTGGGACAAGGAGCCACTCACCACCACTGGCATAGAGCTGGAGGGGAGGCTATTTCTCACTACTTGGCAGATGGTGGAAATAGATTACTTGTCTCCCCCTTCCCCCAAGGGGTGAAAGGAGATACGTTTCTGGCATGTCAAGTTGGAACCTTGAATAGTTTTTTGTAAAATTCTTACCCATATGGTGATTACTGTTAGCACAGCCTAGAAGGCAATACAACACAAATGTGGAGACAAAAGTCAGGGTAGGTATGGCCCTCAGCACCTACGAATGTTCTGGTCTTCCATCCAAAGCTGTGTTTTGTTGATATTCTTAAATGAGGGTTGCTATGTAATCCTTTTAAATCCTAGCAAACCATTTCTTTTTCTTCTTCTATCCAAACCATGTCTACAACATCTCAGAAAATCATTATCCAATCTCCACTTGGAAATCTCCTGTACAAGAGATCTTATTACTTCCTGAGGCAGCTTATTCCATCTTTGGGCAGTTCTAATTATTAAGGAATTTTCCCCCTTATGCAGTGAGGTCCCAATTAGTGTGAATAATGAATTTTTTTGAAGTGGTGGCATTATTCAAATTTATACTTTTTGAATTTATAATTATATATGAACTATGATAATTGGCCCCAGCCCAATAGAAATGTGGAGCACAAATTTGAATAATGCCATCTTTTCATGGGGTTGATTATTTGTACTAATTGGGACCTAGCTGTACGGAGTTAAAATCTGCCTCCCTGCCTGCCTTCACCTGTAAGCCTTCCTTGAGTGGAAAAGAGCAGATTCTTCTTCCACAGGATGACCATGTACAGCAACAAACAATTTAAGTGTTTGTAGACAACTATCCCCCATTCTTGTCTTGTCCAGGCATTTCCAGGTCCATTAACTAATTCTCTTATGCCATGTTTTGGCATTGCCTCACCATCCTGGTTATTTTACTCAATTTGGCTGAACCCAACAAATTCTTATTAAATACCTTCTATGTATAAGCAGTGTTCTAGGCAACAGGGAGAAACGATAGGAAAAAATGATGTAGTCTTTCCCTCAAGGAACATACATTCAACTTGTCATTATCTATCCTAAAATGTGGTACCCCAAACTAGATCCAGCTGGGAGGCTATGGGGTGCAGGTGAAAGATCCAGAACCAGCTCTCTGACTAACTACAACCACAACTACACAAGTCATTGGGTATTATTGGATTATAAAGCTGTTTCTGTTCCTAAATGTCAGTTTAGGATGTCGAGACTTTTTGAGAGTAGGGAGAGCATCTTGGACTGGCAAAATTTGGTGGTGGACAAAGAAAATTAAAGTAGGTATTGGGGAAATGGATGAATTTGTTAGCTTGACTGAAAAACATTCAAAAAGGAAAGACGAAGAAGAAGGAAGGGTACCCTCACCTTTAACTTGAAGAAACAGATACATGCAACTGTGATACAGATAATATGAAAAGGGTTTGAAGTCAGGATTCTGAAACAGGTGAAAAAAATGATGAATTATATGAAGAATCATGAGTTTTGCTTCATGTTCATTTCAACTGGTGGGGTGGAAGAGATCTCACTATGGTCATGAGGATGGAGTGAATTCATCCATGCTCCAGTTCTGGTGAGCTGAATTCATCAAAGGTCCTCAGAGCCTGGGCGTGGGCTAAGTACTACATACCAAGATGGGAGGTAGTGGAGTAGAACCAAAGGGATGAAAAGAAAACTGGTGAGTGATCTGGCATTTTCACCCATGCTGAAGTGGTGTTTTGCAAGATACTTGATCAAGAAAAGCAATCTAATCAGGAGTGGTGTAAGACTGACCCTTTATAATACTGCTGATGGAGAATACTTAAATAGTACATACAGAAAGGAACATGGGATAGGCAGTGTTATGGTCAATAGAAAACTGAACTTGGAGTCAGGAACAACTGGATACAAATCCCACCCTAGATGGGGTATAGAAATCTATCCTGCCCTACAGGAAAATAGAAGGGGAAGGGGATAAAAAAAGGGAGGGAGAGATAGAAGGGAGGGCAGATTAGGGGAAGGGGTATTCAGAATGCATGCCATCTTGGGGTGGGGGAGGGATGAGATGGGGAGAGAATTTGGAACTCAAAATCTTGTGGAAATGAATGTTGAAAACTAAAAATAAATAAATTAAAAAAAATAAACAAATTCCACCCTGGACACTTACTTGCTATACAACCCTGTGAAAGTTGAGAGCTTAAAAAAATGATTATTGACTGACTGACTAACTTAACCACTCTGGGCTTCATTTTCCTCATCTATACAATGAGGGGATTGGACTCAATCTCTAATTGAGATTCTCCTCCAGTTCTAATTCTACAAGTCTGTGACACAAGGAGACCTGGTTGCAGCAAAGCAATGAGGCTGCCATGGCCCTGGATTTCTGCTCTCCTCTGTCCTCCTGTTCTGTTGTACTGCTGACCCTTGTAATGGGTGGTGTCTTGTCTGTTGGTGGTCCCGTTGAAATGTTATTCTAGGTCATAGTTATTATTCTAGGTCACAGGTTATTCTGGTCATAGTTAACACCAACGAAACAATGTCTGTGATAATACTGTGGTTTTAGAGTCAGCAGAAGTTGCATATCTGTTAGAATCATCTGAGGTTATTTAGATAGGTAGGACATGCCTGGAAGGGCCTAGGATAATGAAAGGTTCCATAGCACTATTGTACTGCAATAACTCCAAAGGATTACCCCACCAATGTGAGGATGAACTTCCAACAGTCCAGACCACAAGGCTTAGTGGATAGAGAGTTGGCATTGGATTTGGGTAGGTTCAAGTTGTCTCTGATACAAACTGGGTGTATGTCATTCCCCCCCCCCCCCCAAAAAATCACTTAATCTCTTGGTATTCCAGGCAACTCCCTAAGACTGTATACCAGGTACCAATTTGTATTAGTGGAGTAGAGGGAGTTGCTTGCCAAGAGCTCAATGTACAGATAAAATGCCAAGTCCAGCAATAAATAAATAAACAAATAAACAAATGAATAAACATAAAATGAATGAATACATTCAAATTAAAACCTAGCTGTGATTATCCAATCCTGTGTGACTCTCATCCTTATCTTTCTATAGATTTGCTACAGTGGGTCCACCCTGATGTTCTTGCCTTATTATACCTTACTATGTCTCAGTACTACCCCTCAGGGTATTAAATATACATTGGGTACCAAAAAAAAAAAAGGTTTTTTTGGGCAGGCTGGAAACTCTAACCCCTCCCTGGAACATTGCTTATATGGGAAAATACATAAGTTCCAAATAACTGACAGATCAAAAATTTATGATTTGTTTTTCCCAAAGAATCAACTTGAAATTTGGGGACTGCCCCTTTATTATAAATAGCTAAGGGAGAAATCTGAAACCTACTCTACTATCTAGTTTTAGTATAACAAGCATTAGCTGGGTTTAATAGCTATTTGGGAAAACAGGATCATAAAAGCCTCATTTTATACATGAGGAAACTGAAATTAATTGACTTGTCTAACAGGATTTGAACCTAACTCTTCTGTTTCCATAGCCTGTGTTTGTTTGGCCTAGGGCATAGTTAACGAAAGCAATGTTTAAAAGCTAACTTTTGGCAAGAAACTTGACCAACTGGCCTAAATTAATTGGGAAGACATGTCCCACCACTTTTGAGTAGCGTGTCTGGTCTGTGAAATAACAATCAGTGTTCTATCTAGATTCCATGTTACATGTTTCTGAAAACATATGAGGATTAGCTGCAACTTAACCCATATTTACTGGGGCCTCCAGCCACTTGTAAGAACAGATAAAAAATGTCCAAAGACAAAAAATATCAGCCTTACTCATCAGCAGAAGTTTAGACATCTTGAGCCTTTCCTTCCATATCAGCAGGATCAGGCTGGTTAAAAAGCAAAGTATGACATCGTTTAATCCTTCTGGTCACCTCACAATGAAGTTTACACATTGTAAGGATGATATTCTAAGAAGCACCATTGCAGAATTAATTATATCTTAAAGCTTTGGGTTTCACAAAGCAATTCGCTAGCAAATGTTTAACAATTGGCTCTCTGAAAAAATATGCAGGACACACTTTTAAATTTAAGCTTCATTATTAACATTTTCTCCGTAACTTTCTTCTAGACAATCAACCTACTAATAAATCAAGCTCTGATTTGTTGTGCTTGCTGATTTCTGAAGTGAAAATTTAACCATGGCCCCTTAGAGCTGGCTCCAGCACAGCAGGTGAAGCATAGGTTAGTGAACATTAAAACAAGCAAACAAAACAAATGAAACCTCCTCCTAAAAAACCAACCAACCAAAAACAGCTCTGATACAGAATTTCAAGATTTCTTTGGATTTTGGAAGGTTACGCTCAGAACTTTGACTCTACTGAAAACAATTGACAAATGTCTATTGATACATACTATGTACTCAGTATTATTTGAAGCCTGAAGACAGAAGACAGGGTGTCATTATGTGGGGAACAGCAAGTGGGGTAGTTTGGGTCAAATATAAAAATGTGTGAGGAGAATAATGATCACTAGAGTTGTAAAAGTAGGCTTTAAAAGCCCAAAAGAAGAACTTGCATCGGCAAAAGTGGACGACTGGACATTCCAAAGGCATGGACATAGAAATGAGTATAACATTTTCAGGGAACCCTTAGTCAAAGAGTTCACGTCAGGGAGGAGTGAAAAATCTAATTGGATAGATAGAATGAGACCAGATTATTTATGGAGGGTCTCATAACTTGATTTCACAGGCAATGGCAAGGCAGGGTAGTTTCCTGAACACAGAAGCATGCTAAAAATTGTGGTTGCTACTGTTTAACAAATATTAGTCTGGTAATAGAGTGTAGTATTGGTGGAGGGGATGAGATTGAAAGTAAATTGATCTGTTCTAGGAAGCTGTTGCTATAATTAGGGGGTGAGGTGATGAGAGTTTGGATTCGAACTAGGATGGCAATGGGTATGAAGAGGAAGGGGTGAATCCAAGGCACATTTAGAGGTAGAAATAATAGTACCTGGATTTAATTCAGTTCTACTCAATTCAATTCAATACACATTTATATGCATCTATTGTATGCAGAGTAGTATGCTAGGCTTGGGTGAGATAAAAAGTTCAGATAAAACAAAGTTCCTTCCCTCATAGAATTTACAGTTTAGTTAGTGAGTATGTAGCATATTATATGCAAATAATTATAATGTAGAATGATATACAGCTAATGATAATAATAGATACCCTTTTTATAGCGTTTATAGCAAAGCACTTCACAGCTTTTTGATCCTTACAACAATGCTGGAAGGTAGGTACTATTATTATCCCTACTTTAGAGATGAGGAAACTGAGGCAGACAGAGGTTAGAGCTAGGTAGCTAGGTGTTGCAGTGGATGGAGCACCAGGTAGAATCAGGAAGACCTGAGTTAAAATCCAGCCTAAACCACTCACTAGATGTGTGACCTTCAGTAAGTCGTTTAACCTCTGTTTGCTCATCTGTAAAATGGGGATAATAATAGCATCTACTTCCCAGGGTTGTTGTGAGGAGCAAATGAGATAATAATTCTAAAGTGCTTAATATAGTACCTGGCATATGGTAAATGCAATATTTAAATGAAATATTATTAGCTATTATTAAGTGACTTGTCTGGGGTCACAGAACTGGTAAGTGTCTGAAGCTAGATTTGAACCCAGATCTTCCTGACTCCATCACCCAGCTACAGATAAAATGCTCTGGGAGATCTGAGGAGGGAAATGTCATGAGGAGTTGGGGGAAAAATCTTGAAAGAGATGTCATTTGAGACGGGTTTTTAAGAATGGGAAGGTGTTCAACAGGTAGAGTGGGTGTATTTCAGTGTTAGCCAGCAGAGTAACCAAAGCAGAGATTTAGCTAGGAACTCCAGCACCTGGAGTAGGGGAGAAGGGAATGGAGTTGGGGGTAGTGGAGAGAGGGGATCTAAACTAGTGAAGAGGATGGGTGTTTTTGGGGTGCTTCTAGATGCACAGAGGCACCCCAAAATCACGGGAAAAAACCCAGATTGCGGTGCCTAATCTGCTTGAATGAATTCAACTCAGATCTTCTTCCAGCCAGAGAAAAAGTTTATTAAAAATATAGCATATAGGCCAGACTCCAAAGGAACCCAAACATCAGTGATCTAAATGGGGGTTAAAGTGGTCAGGTGATGCTCATAAGGACAAGCGGTGTGAGGCAGTCTAGAAAGCTCAGCGTCTGAGTCGGGGCTGGGGGCTAAGGTGGTCAGGCCAGATGACGCCCTTTATGGGCAGGCATGGGGTCTCATCCTCTAGAGGCATGAGAAATTCCCAGCATCTGGATGGGGGAAAGATGAGTCTTAAGTACAGAAAGATTGGGGAGGGGTCTAGGAGTGGCCAAGCAATTTGGAGTGACAGGAGGAGGGGTCCAAGGAGATCTGGATGGGAGTGGCTAGCAAGCTGAGGCGAACAGAACTCCTGGGTCCTGGACCTCATGGGCCTAGCTAGGATTAAGGGTGAGAATGGCCGGGAAGGCAAAACAATGGGAAAGCCAGTTGATGGGGGAGGTGGTTGGAAAAAGAAAGGGTCCAGGTAAGAATTTGCATTTGGAATGTCTGAGAGATTTGAACAGACAATGAGAATAGATAATGAAGGGAGCTGAAAGGGGAAGTTTGCTTTCAAAGGGCTTTTAAAGAGAGATAAGGCAGTTTCTAAAACTTTAAGGGTTTCCTGGGACTGGTAAACAAACTGAAGCCAGGTTCTTTTTAGGGGCCGGGGAGGAAAGATGTCAAAGAGAGATAAGTGAGTCTACAAGGAATCTAAAAGTTTTAAGGTTTTTCTGGGAATTGTAGGTAAACCCCTTCACCAGGACTAGTTTTGTTGATGATTGAGGTATATTTGAGATAGAGGTCATTGAATATGGGAAGGTTGAGGAACTGGGGTGTTGGGGGGAGGATATTTAAAAGGATTGGGGTAGAGAGGAAGGCCAGAAGAATTTATTAGGAATGACAGAAAACACCATCCTGAGCTCCTGTAGAGATCACCAATGAGCGTATGGATAGGAAGGAGTGAATTTTCAAGGAAGAGAAACAGGTGCTGTGTGATAGTGGCAGAAAGAGGGTCTTAAAGTGACAATTAGGAGCACAAAATGTGATGACTCTTGGCTCTGTGTGACCCTGGGTAAGTCATTTAACCTCTGTTTACTCATCTGTAAAATGGGGATAATAATAGAATCTATCTACCAAGGTTGTTGTGGGGATCAAAGGAAATACTAATTTGTAAAGTGCTTCACATCCTAGTGCCTGAGTGTCAGAACATTTAAGAAAAAAGAGGAGGGCGCAGTTAGGTGGTACAGTAGATAGAGCACTGGCCCTGGAGTCAGGAGGACCTGAGTTCAAATCCCGCCTCCAACATATAACACTCACTAGCTGTGTGACCCTGGGCAAGTCACTTAACCCCAGTTGCCTCAAAAAAAAAAAGAGGGGCCAGCCTTGGGGAAGATGCTAAGAGGTCTCAGCTTTGCACTTTTCTCTTCTGGACCGCAATATACAGTGTCTTCTCTTCCTGGAATGTTTCCCTTTTCACCTCCACCTCTTACAGAAGGATACTGAGGTGCTGCTACTACAGGATGCTTTTATTGATCCCCAGTGGTTGGTTTTCTCCCCCTTACCCACAATTTATCTACTTCTTATATAGTTTTGTATGAACTTATCTGTATATGTGTTTGTACCCTCCCTCTACCAGGAGGATATTGTAATCTCCTCGAGGGTTGGGATTATTTAATTTTTAAATCCTTGTATCACCAGTTATTAGCATATAGTAGGTAGACAGCAAGTATTGGCTGAATGAATGAATGAATGAGTGGGAAAACTATGTTTCATTGAGCACCAAAAGAGGGAAGGAATATGAAAGGAAGGGATGGAAGAAGGGAACAAGCATTTTTATAATGCATACTATGCACCAGACGCGATGCTAAGTGCTTTACAAATACGGTCTCATTTGATCCTCCCAACAACTTTGTAAGGGAGGTGCTTTCATTATCTCCATTTTACGGTTGAGGCAACTGAGGCAAACAGAGGGTAAGTGATTTGCCCAGGGTCACCAGCTAGCAAGCATCTGAGGATTTAAACATGGATCTTTCTGACTCCAGGCCCAGTGCTCTGTCTACAGTAGGAAGCCACGGATAATGAAAATCATAAGTGTGGCTGTGAAGAGATTTTTGGCTGAATAATACTTATCGCCCTTTATTTGAGCAGAGGGAGTGGGTGGAACTGATTTGAACTGATCACATCTATATCCACCCACTTGGGTCAGCTCAGAGCATGACCCTATGAGAGGTGGAGAAAACCTGAAGCCCCTATCTGTCAATGTCCTGTTGGCTGGGTGATGAAGAAATTAGCTCATGAGGATTTTAGTCTAGGACAAAGGTCTTGGTTTCACCTGGCTTCTTTTTTTTACCTGCAGTTAAAAAGATTAAAATACTGATTATTAATAATATTCATAAAAGCTCTGAGTGCCCAGGCAATGCTTTGATTGCCAGACTGGAAATGAAATGTTCCAGCCAGTTACATTTGTTGTAGCCAATTAACCAATGGCTTTCCTCCTTATCCACACTGTCTAAAGCAAAGACGCTCATTCAGGAAACAATAAAATTATCTTCTCTTTATATAGAAAATCATCATTAAAATACAAACAATCTGTAAGAGAATTTAAAAGATTAAATAATAAGCAAATAATACTTAATGGCAAAGAATGTTGAGAGAGAGAGTGAAAGAGAGAGAGAGAGAGAGAGAGGGAGAGAGAGGGAGAGAGGGTAAGAGACAGAGACAGATAAAATTAACCATCATTCCAACAACTTATCTTATTAGGCATACGTCTTTCCTTACTTCCTTGATCTTCTTAATAAGCCAAACTGTAATCCAAGGAAAGGAAAAAGATCCTAGCCACTATAACGCTTAGAGTTAGTGTCCTTCTGTTTCTGCTGGTGCTGCTCTACCCCTCTCACTGATCCTCACTGACCCTCTCTGATTTTCTCCTCTGCATCTTTGGAAGTCAGATTAAAAACAGCTTCTTCATCAGAAAACTCTGCCCTGCAGTTCCAGGTCCACAATAGCTTTGTCTTTCCTGGGTAGGGTAAACTACAATTCCCAGTGTCTTTAGAGACATCACCTCTCCTCGTGAGATGGTAGCCAGGCTGAACCTTGTCCGACTGACTTAATAGTTACTGACAACAGAGTTGGGTTTCGGGAGAAGGAAGTCAAAAGGGCGATAGGGACTCGAGAGGACTGACTTAGTTTCCAAGGGTTGAAGGAGGGCCTGAGATGTCCCTTTTCTGTTGATTGCCCAATAGTCATGAGCATTCTATAAGGCAGGAGCGCTCTTCTCTAAGTTGTTCTCTTTCTTAGAGAATGAGGCTCTGAGGGTCCCCAAGGCTCTTTCAGGGGATCCTTGAGGTCAAAATTATTTTCATAATAATTCTAAGATGTTCTTTACCTATTAAAATGCTCCTCCCTTTCCCAACTACATATTTGCGTGAGGCTGGACTTTCTGTATACACTTCAAACAAAACAACATATATCACAACAGATTGAATTCAGAAGCAGATATGAGAATCCCATCTGTCTTCAATTAAGTCAAATATTGGAGAGATTTGCAAAAAATATGTAAAACAATGCCACTTTTCTCACTATATTTTTGTTTTGGAAAATGGAGTTATTTTCATTATAAATGTGTTATGTTAATGCACTTGGTTATTATTATTTTAAAATGAATGAAAAAATAAATATTTTAAAATGTTATCAGTTTTAATTTCTAATACAGTAAATATTGGTAGATATAACCCACATAAAAAAGTTCTTTGCGGTCCTCAATAATTTTCAAGCATGCAAAGGAATCTTCAGTGTTTTTTTGAGTATAAGGCCATACTGAGACTGAATAGTTTGAGAATGCCTGCCATAAGGCATGTCACTTGTGTTTTGTAGTGTGAGGTAACTAGATGGTGTAGTGGGTAGAGCGTTGGGCCTGGAGTAAGGAAGACATGAGTTCAAATCCAGCCTTAGACACTTATTAGATGTGCAACCTTGGGTAAGTCATTAAACATCTATTTGCCTTAGTTCCCCCAACTATAAAATAGGAATACTTATAACACCTACCTCTTAGGGTTGTTGTGAAGATAAAATGAATTAAAGTTTATGAAGTGGCTAGCATGTACTAGGTGCTATCTAAACAAATGCTAGCTATTATTATTGTGTGAAGTCTGTCCTACTAGTAAGATGGGCCCTGGGAGAATGGTTATTAGGGTCATAGAACCATGGGGGAAGGGGGATTGCCACTCAGGGTCTGGGTGAGGGAGCAAGGCTTTTTAGCTGGCTGGTATGCAGCTTGGGGAAAAGGAAGGAAAGAAAGAGAGAAGGAAGGAAGGAAAAAAGGAAAGAAGGAAGGAAAGAAGGAAAGAAGGAAAGAAGGAAGGAAAGAAGGACAGAAAGAAAGGTGTCCCTTCATCAGGAACTCTGCCTCTCAAATGCAAGGCAGAAAGATAGGAAATTACAGGGTATGTACAGGGGACAGTAAATGTTTCAATTTAACCAAAAGTATGGCCAAGAGATACTGGATTATAGTAGTATAGTAAAAAGTGCTGGACTTGAGAATCTGTAGAGATCTAGGATTGAATCTACCTCTGATACTTGGGCTGTATGATCACAGGCAAACCACTTAAATAAATCGAATCTTTCCTCAGACATAAAGTGAGGATTATAGACCTTGCAGCATTACCTCACTTGTTCGTTGTGAGGAGCAAAGGCGATCATGTATGTGATGCTCTTTATCAATCTTATAGCTCTGCATAAATGCAAGCTCTTACTGTCGCAGAGCAGAGGTATCAAAAAGGCAGCCCTTCTCAGTGTAACCAAACCAGATTAAAATGTTATTGGGAGGGGCAGCTAGGTATAGAGTACTAGCTCTGGAGTCAGGAGGACCTGAGTTCAAATCCGATCTCAGACTTCACACCAGCTGTGTGGGCAACCTTAACCTCAATTGCCTTATCCCCTCAAAAATGTTATTGGGAGCTATTTAGTAAAATAAATAAAAATGCAATGAAACATAGATAATGGTATTATATGGTTTTCTAAGTTAAGGTGCTGCACACAGGAATCCTTTTGAATGGTTTCCTGGCCCCCATTTCTATTTCATTTTCACACTACTGAAAGGATACAGAGGGGAGTCCTGTGAGATAAGGCTGGCTAGGTAGGGTGGCAATTATTTTTTCTCCACTTAATAATATTTTATTTTTTCCAATTACAAGTAAAGAAAGTTTTCAACATTGACTTTTATAAAATTTTGAGTTACAAATTTTTTTCTCCCTCTTTCCCTCCCTTCCCTCTCTCCAAGAGGGCAAGCAATCTGATACAAGCTATACATGTACAATTATATTAAACATATTTCCACATTAGTCATATTGTGAAAGAAGAATCAGAAAAAAAGGGAAAAACCACGAGAAAAAACAAACAAAAAAGAGAAAATGGTATGCTTTGATCTGCATTCAGACTCCATAGTTCTTTATCTGAATATGGATAGCATTTTCCATCATGAGTCTTGGAACTGTCTTAGATCTTTGCATTGCTGAGAAGAGCTAAGTCTATCATAGTTGATCACCACATAATGTTGCTGTTACTGTGCACAATGTTCTTCTGGTTCTGCTCACTTCACTCAGCATCAATTCATGTAAGTCTTTCCAGGTCTTTCTGAAATCCACCTGTTCATGCTTTCTTATAGAACGATAGTATTCCATTATATTCATATACCACAACTTGCTCAGCCATTCCCCAATTGATGGGCATCCCCTCAATTTCCAATTCTTTGTAAGGTGGCAATTCCTGACTACTAGACAAATAAGTTTAGACTTGGAAAACCAGAAGAAAAGGTTTTGACAGATTAGATACAGAGGTACATGAAGGAGAGGAGTCAAAGATAATTCCAGGTAGATGTAGACTATGACATTTTCATTCCTATGGGGTGAAGAGTGTTACAGCAAGCATTTAACAGACCATTGGTAATAGCCTTATTATGTTTATTTAGTCTTTTTTTATGAAGAAAAGAATAAAACTTAGGAAGCAATATACTTGACCACAATAGAGCTTCTGATCTAATTGATGAGTAGCGCATGGGACCCATTATTTTAGCTGTTCTATTCCTTAGTCATCTTCTCAACAGTTTGTTCCAGAATTCATGCTCTGACCACTTAAATCTTTGATCTCAGGAAACTAGTGATGACCTAATTATCACCTGAGGTCTCTCCTTTCTCAATCTGGAAGGGCTTGTCACCAGAAACTTGACCATGTGGTGATGACTTTTTTTTTTGGCTATGATAATTCATGGAACATCTACATCTACATGGAAAGTCTCTGAGGTCCATCAATGGAGAGACAAGCCAAGGGGTTGAAATCATTGATCTTTGAAAGTGTTTCTGATTCTTCAGTATTACATCACATTTAATCTCTTGACTCCATCTTTACTTTTTTTTAGGGGGGAGGGGTGTCCTGAGGGGAACTGTACCTATGATTTTATTAGTGTAAGGAGAATCCAGTGAAGTACATCTTCTACTAGTGAAGTTCAGCATCTTTCCTGAAATTTATAATCTTAGAGAATTGCCTGTGGGTACTGAGAGGTCAAATAACTTACCCAGGATCACACAGTTAGTATATGTCAGAGCCAGGACTTGAACCCAGCTCCTTTTGGCTTGGAGGCCAGTTCTCTATCTAACTCTCCCATCTCTATTGCTACTTCATAATTCCTTCACAGAAAATGTTTAATTCATCCCATTTCTGAGTCAAATCTTTCTTTGATATCCTAAATTTTCTCTTTGGTTCTCATCTCCTCTCCCAGTTTGATTTTTTATTTTTATTTTATTTTTATTAAAGGGGTAATTCCTTGATTCACTTCTTAAAGAGGCCTATTCACTGAATGGGTGTTGCCTCACTCAAAGTGAGAACCTGGAAAGACCTTAGCTTAAAAGGACCAAGGTCTCCCACTGCATCCTGGGATGTCTCCAGTTGTCCTGTTGATATCTGGCCACTGGACCCAGATGGCTGTGGAGGAGAAAGTGAGGCTGGCAACCTTGCATAGCCTTCTGTCACTCAAATAAAAGATTACAAGTCATGCCATCATCTCCTTGATGTCATGGTCCTTTTCAAGAGCGAAGGACAAACCACATGACCTTTGGTTCTAATATTATTTTGTTTGTAAGATCATAAAGACATAAACTGATTTAAAATCAAATTAGACATACTAGAGTTTATGTGACTAAAGTTTCTTAGATGGCAATAGATATTGCTGGGTGTATGTGCAAAGAACACAATTGCACCAGTGGATGTTTGGCCTGCTGTGCCTTGTGAAGACTGCCTCATCACCTTTAAATACTCCCCTATTCTTCTGAAATATTCCAGCATTTATTTTCTATACCACTCATTTGGCCCTTTCACATACTGCCTCGCATATGAGTTATCTTTTTACACATGTATCTTATTGCCTCAACTAAATCATAAACTCTTAAACATATTAAGAAGTCTTGCTCTTCTTTGTGTCTCCCTCAGGGGCCTTACATAATACCTTATAAAATATAAACATTTGTTGATTTATTAATCAAAATTACCTTATATTATTTTGTATATGCTCATATACCTATATGTTGCCTCTCCTGATAGAATAAGAATTCCTTGAGGGGAGGGACTGTTTCATTTTTTTTTTTTACCTTTGTACCCTGCCAGAACCTGGCATAGAACATAGCCCATAGTAGATGCTTAAAGAATGTTTGTTGATCTCTTTATTGGTCACACTTACTAGACCAGTCCATTTCGAGGTGGACTAATGATGGGACAAAAAGCACAATGATTAACTGGGCATAAGTTTTATGTTACACATTCAATATCCAAAAGAATTCTCCCTAAAAATATTGCCCTGAGGACTATGGATTTTCCCTTCGTATTTAATAGAAATCTTCTTGTAGGCAACAAGTACTTTGTCACAGACTCTGACATGTTTTAGTTTTACTGAACAAACATTGCTTATGTCTATATCTTGAATAATGTCCATCAGAATTGAAAATATGCCAACTTAATTAAGATAATCGTTAACAGACTTCATAATTGAGTTGCCAATATGCACTGTCAATAATAGGATTGCCCTTGAAATGAATGGTGCAAGTGCCTCTTCTATCATCCACAGTGCCCTAGATAGAATACATCCTAAGTCTTTGAGGAAGGAATCGTATTTATAGCAAAAAGAATTTGAGAAGTGCTCATATAGCAATTTTTCATGGTTTAAGCTTTCTCTAGATCTTTTGTTCCCCTGTAATGACACCTTTTTTTGGAAGGGGGAGAGTTAGCTTTGATTATGCCACTCGTTTCAAAACTATTTAAGAAAATATTTTAAGTCCTTGTTGCAGAATTAAAGATTAGTCATATCTCTTCCACATTTAAATTAGGTAGTATTCAGTACATTTGTATTCCAAGTTTGCATTTTTCATGTTCTTCTGTTAGGACTGAGAACCAGAGAAGGCAGAACCCACTCTCAGTGTCTGGGGGAGGGGGGTTGGTCTACTTCTTTCCAATTGTTTATTATGTAGGGGGTGGTTTGGAGGTGATATGAGATGTATTGCTGGGGTGTACTGATGACATGCTGGAGGGGGTTATTGAGTAAGCAAAGTGTAATAGGAGTGTGGGAAAATAAAAGAACAGGGTTGAGATCTGTTATGGAATGGGTGTAGAGTGAGAACAAACTATAAGGGAAAGAGTGTGAATGAGGAAGGGTATTGGAGCATGGCCCTTCAGAGGTGATTCTGGGCTCAGAGGGAGTGAGGCTTGAGTAGTAGGAATGTAGGGAAGTGTGTTCTAGTACTGGCCCTGCGGCTGTCCCTTGTCTGTGTGACGAGCAGAGAAGATGTGAGATGCAGAGTCCTATGCTGATCTCCACCTCCTCTTCCCACCCATGATATCCTGGAAACTTTGATGGCAAACTCTGGCAGATGTTAGAAATCTGACTGGCACAGTTTGGAGTTCCCAGTTACCTCCCTAAGGGAAAAAGCTGGGGAGAAGCCAGCCAACCCAAAGTCTGAGTCTAATTAGTGAAAAGTGTGCTGTGAGCCTAGCCATCACTTTCTATCTGAAGATGTCTCCAGTCAGTCATGCCTAAAGTAAACTTTGTAGAGTCTGGATTTGTACCAAATTGTAAGAACACAGTGCAAAAAAGGAATATGTCTCCATGACAAATAACTAAGGCAGAAATCTCTTTATAATGGAACACAGATTTCCCATCAAAAGGTTGAATGGGTTAGTAGTAATAATATCATAATAATAACTCACATTTATGTAGCACTTTAAGGTATACTTAATGCTTTAATAAAACATCAGCTGGTTAAATTTAAGGTGCTGAAAAAAATCCATATGTGAAAATATTTTCTGGGTCTACTGTGTTTTTGTCTGAATATAAGTTAGATAAATTAAGGCCCACAGTTTATCATAAGCTTAGAAAGCTGTCAGTCCTAAGAGGCCATCCCTACCTGGAAAGGATCTCTGGTGCTGAAAATCATGATTCCCATCTTCAGCCTTTCTCTGCTCAAAAATCTCATACGATAGGTTACTCGTTACCTCTTGAGGAAATGTTTCCACTTTTGTACATCTCTCATTGTTAGGAATTATTTCTTTACTGAAATTTAACCTTCTTGTTATTATGTTGTTTAAGGCCTTGCAAAAGAGAAACAGAGAGTCCTAGGTATCAGTCTCTATTTGATCTGTCATTGATTTTTAAAAAGTTTTCCATCCATCCAATCATGGTTTGAGTTCACTCAGCAGACTACAAGCCAGAGTCCAGCTCACCTCCTTCACTTGCTAGCATGTGTCCATCTCTTTTGCTTCGTTGTACCCATTCAACCCTATTAGGCTTTGCCAACTCTCACTGGGCCCATGATGGTCTTTTAAAATACAAGTCCAGGGCCTCCTAGTGTGGGCTGCTGTAGTCATTACTAAGAGCTTCTGGGAGAAATTTTCTAGACCCGATGGAGTGGTACAGCGCTGGACTGAGTCCAGGAACTCTGGCTCATTATGCTCAATACTTCTTAACAGCTGTAAAATCTTTTAACCGACTATCTAAGAGAAAACACAGTGAGCCAAAGTTGCTTTGAGAATTGGGTGGGGGGTGAGGGTGGGGAGGACCGAGCAATCAGGAAAAAGCAAAGATGGAAAGAAGTAAAGTTGAATCTTACCACAAACACCTACCACTGACTGGCCTGGTACCACGTATGTGAGAAATCAGAAACTGATGGGACTGACTCACGTCTGACCCCTAAATGTCTTTTTTTTTTTAGGGGTATAGGTGGGACATGTTTTAAGTCTGGTTGTTGATTCTGAGAAATAATTGCCACCCTGGAAAGGTAATTACATATACCATTGTTTATACACATAATAGGTCTGGAATGTACATTCTCTAGATAGGAGAAGGAGACTGTACTTCTCTGGGAGAGATATATGCTATGGTTAGTGACCAAGTGAGTAGAACGAGCAGCGCTAGGATCCCCCTCAAGGGAACTGTATGCTCTTTTCCTTTGGTGGGGTTGGGTAGGGGAAAGACAGAGGATGAGGGTGAACAAGGGGGTGGGGTCCAGAAGACATTTCTGTTGAACAGAAACAACAGTGAATTGCTTTCCCTGAGATTGTTTACTTTTAAGGAAATTGGCTGGATTTCACTCCTTTAACTTGGTTGTCTGGGAAAGACAGAACTTTCTTGCTTCTTTTCTTGTGCTTGCCAGTGAGTTTTGACCTTTTGTTTAATAGGATGGTTTATGCAATGTATAAATATATGTATACACACATTTAGATGTACACACACACACACAAAGATTAACTGCTCCAAAAATGCCCACATTGTGACCCCCCCCCCCAATAAATGTACCATGAAGATAAAGCCAAGTGCTCCATAGAACTCTGCCTCTTCCTGGGCTTCAGGTACAACATATAAACAGAATTTAAACACAAAAGACCAATTAAAAAACTTCACACATTTTCCCTTCACCAAAAGAAGGTAGTTAATAGAAATAAATACTACAAAAGTAGTACAAAAGTACATAATAGAATAACCTAAACTGGCAACCTATTTTTTTTTTTAAATCGAGGTCTTTCTTTTTCCTTTTTAATATTGCAACTCTTTGGCCTACTACACAAAGAGGAAAAAAATACGTAGGTATTCCAATATGGAACCTAGCACTGTTAGATGTCGAAGCAATTCATAGTGGGCTATTCTCTGCTGCCAAGTGTCCAGCAAAATTGCATGACCTGCTTGTTAGGCTTGACAACAGTGTTTTACCTAACAAAGGACTCCACAGCTCAGAGCCACAGTGGAATGTCAGAATGAGCACATTTCACACACAGATGTGCAGCCATAATAGCCTATAAGAAGATGCATGTGGTAGAGAGAAAAGGGTGTGGGGGGGAGGGGAGAACCGGGGGAAAGGGGAGAGTTGGGGGGGGGGCCAGGGGGGTGGGGGGGGGGGGGTGGCGGAGCAGGCTAAACAGTTAGCAGCAGGGACATGGCCCTACTGACCACATTTAATCAGCCCTTCTGTAAACAATTCAACATTTTCATTGTTCTCTAAAAACTAATAAAAAGAAACAAGCACTTTTCATTCATCTTGAAGTAATTTTCTGTCAGGTTGGAGCCCCTCGTGGCCTCCAGCTTATGCGTTGCTAGCTGTGTGATACAACAACTATTTCAATTTATTTTTACAAACTCTGGTCATTCACATGTCAGTTAGTGTTCACCAAGCCGGCATCTGAAATTGTGCAGTTAACGAGTTTTACAACATTTCTATCAAGAGAAACTGTTTAGCATAACTGACTCTTAAGGAGTTATTATACCTCTAAAAATCCATTTTAAGGGGCATTATTTAAATAAAATAGAAAAACGGTTCACTGCCTTTTAAAGGGGCTACAAAAAAAGTCCATCAGATCCAGTGCTGTAATCCTCAGCTTAAAGCGCTCTTGAGAGCACTTCTGGGAATTATCAGCATAATGAAATGTTTTGTGAAATGTCCAGATAGATTCCTCTGCTCCACAATTTTACTGCACCATATTTATTTTCCTCCTAGTTTTTAAAGAAGTGAATTACTTTTTGAGGGGATGGCTCTACGCTGTGGAGATTAACTGAACACATTATTGCCAAGGTTGGAGCATTCATAAGGGATGATTCCGTTCGCCGGGCAGGCTCCCTGCCGCCTGAAAAGGCAGCGTTTTCCCCGAGAGCACTCTAGCTCCAAAAGGGTTAAATCACAATGAGGCTTATGTAGATTTGCATTTTCCTTGTACTGCATTTTTCCCAGACTCTTAAACAACTTTGTTACACAATGGCACCTGTAAGTGCTTTATATCAGCTTCTCAAAATGCACTCTGTCCTCTTGGCCTGTACAAATGAATGAAAGTAATACCGTGCGCACGGACACAGGAGCACACGAGAGTGAACCGTGGAGCAGTTATGAATCTGGCACATTTCAAGAGGCACTGCTCCTGAACATTTAACTTAAAGAAGAATAGATTCTCCACATTAACTACGACGACCAATGACCCCAAAGCACTTAATGGCTAGAGTCCATAATGGCAGCACTATATAGCAAGCATCAAGTTAATTTTAGCATCTTCTATTACCTAACAGGGGTAGAAGCCACCACTGGTAAATGACTTAATGGTTCTTTCTAACATGAGCAGGCAGCTGGCAGAAAAATGATGTTCTATTGAAGCAAGAGATATTCCACATCTACAGGAGTGGTATATATAACACCACACATTTTCATTTCCCTACACACTCTCCTGCAATTTCTTAGACTGATGTTTGTGCACACTACTTTAATTTTCCGATGAGACGGGCAGGTGTTCTAGTGCCCATGAGCTGTATCTGCTCAAGAGAAAAGCACAGCAACATCTATGAACCAAATACAATTTGACATAATTCATGCCTTTATTACCTCCTATGGAATGATATTATTTCATGCTGGAACATTAATGTTTTTGGCATGACACTGTCATTGCTGGACATTTTGCCTTCAAAAGTCCAAATGCAGAGGAAAGAGTATGTCTAAAAATTTCTTGGGTGTCTTGGGCTTTATTCCATGATTGGCTGTTTCCTTCACATCAGTGTATTCAGGTGGAGTGCCTGGGTGGTGTTAGGGGTTTCTGGGGTGTGCTCAGATGACTGGAAGAGAAATATTCTATGAGGGTGACTAAATTTTCCTGGCCAAGAGTAGGGCATGTTCCTAATCTAATACCATCTCTGCAATATTATCTAGTCAAATTATGGTGTGATACTTTGTTAGTATTTTCCTCTAAAGGAATCAGATTTTGAGAAGCTGACCAAGAGATATTGAAATGATTCCAATTTCAGTATAATTGATGCTTGGGAAAGTTAAGTCTGTCTTCACACACTATCATTTGACATTTGTCAAAGCAGGAGGCATCTTTGGAATTTAGTTGTCTTTTAATTCAGTTTCTTAAAATATCCCATCAGTGAATATATGGACTACAAAAAGCCAAAGAGTAAAAGATGAAACTTGGATCAGCTCTATAAAGAGGAATGACCATTTTATAGCTTCAAAATTTGATAAAGCCTCAAGGTCAGGAAAGAGAATACAGAGATTTTCACATATGCTAATGGGGTAGAAAAATACATATATACATAAAGTTGTTCATACATACATGCATATATATACATATACACATATATAAAATATTTTTTGAAGACACATTATCGCTACCACTGAAGGAACAGGGCTATGCCAGGTACTCCTACTTTTCTGAGAGTCAAGAGAGGCCTTTAAGTTATAGTTAAGTCATGAGTGCCATTTTGTAGAAGTTAAGAAAGAGACTCTTTACCAGGAAGCCAATATGTTATGATTTAGTTCCTTGTCTAGTATGACTCTATAATCTCATCAAAATGACTACTCATGTCAGTGTATCTGAAAATCCAAAGAAACAAATTGCCCAATGAGCACTTAAACATGAGTAGTAAAGTCCACGTGAAACTGAACTGAAAGGGTGATTCTGCTAAACTCACTTAAAATTATATTAGCCAACTCTAATATAGTCATATTGGCCCACCCCGTGTTGCCTCCTTCTAAGATGACATGTGGTTTCTATCACATCCAGAGAAAGTCAACGAGCATATCACAAGCATGCCAGGACAGCCTTGATGTAAAAAGCTGAGGTGTTTTCAGAGCAGTTGCTTTCTAAGGTGGGACCCACTGCCATATGTACAACTCCGAGTAAAACATGCTTCTGTTGGGCAAATGAAATTAGCTTGTACAAAAATGCCCATTGATTATAAAGCAAGTCAATGAATGTTTGCTAACTACCAACAGTGTTCTGGAGGCATCCTGGACAATGTATTTTTATTTGGCTCGCCCCGGGCCACTTTGATTCTCTCTCCCTGAGGTGGACAGGATAGGTTGCCTTAAATACTTCTCCATCAAAGATCTCAAAATGTAACTGATAATATGTCAATGATTACTATAGAGAAAGGTTAAACATTACAGCTAATTTCC
Source organism: Vombatus ursinus (assembly GCF_900497805.2). Taxonomy (NCBI): domain Eukaryota; kingdom Metazoa; phylum Chordata; class Mammalia; order Diprotodontia; family Vombatidae; genus Vombatus; species Vombatus ursinus. Next base: position 1,634,230 of record NW_020954552.1, read on the forward strand.
TCACTGAAACCCAATCCAGGGATTAACAACAATAGGGAATCTGTTTTATTTGCATTTAATTTGTACCTTCACACGATTATCTCCCACGTTTTAGTTTCAGGAAATGTGGTCTCAGGCTATTATAACCACATTTCATGCTGCAGTTGCACTGTTATTTGATCTCTATGGTTGGAAATGACTTACTGGAAAAAAAAAATTAAGCAGGCATACTTTATTTTAATTATACTAGTTCAGTGTCTAAATAAAAAATGTACTATATATTTAATGTAGAGTACAGATTAACAGTTTTATGGGACATAAAATCTATCTATATCATTTTCTATTTACAAATCAGTTACATATCTTTCAACAAAACAAATGCCCATAGTGTGAAAACAAATAAGGGAAGCATCAAACTCATCATCATATGAGCAGTAAATAACATCTTAATTGGTTGGGAATGCTATAGTCTGATTTTTTTTCAGACTGGTATTTATTTATCGATCTATATGGCTTATTTATATTTCCAGTCATTTGTACGAGTCTACTGCCAGTCGGGCATGGTGGTGGTAATCCTTGATGTTGGGGGAGGCTCTGGTTGGTGGATCATTTGAATTTGGAAGTTCTGAGAGACAAAGGGTCTGATTGGGTGTCTGCACTAAGATTTGAGCCAATATGGTGGGGGCCACCAGGCTGTGCCATTTTCGTGGTTCCATTCCTGAGTCCCCACCACCTTCCATTTTTTATAGAGCACCCAAGGATAAATGACCATTCCAGTGACAAATAATGTGCAGTTGAGAACTGACAGACTTTACTCTTCTCAGGAAAGGTGATTGGCAGGAAATTCAACTCTTTTCTCATATGTAGGTGTCCGCTGCTAAAGTCAGCCCTGGAGATCTTTTTGTTTGATCAATGACTCCCTTGTTCTTTGTCAAACTGGCATTTCCAATGTGTTCCTCATGATTCTCTTTGCTTGTCTTGATCATGCAGAACATTAGAGGGCAAGACTGAAAAATCTTTTTCTCGAAGAAAAAAAAAGTTTACAGATGGCAATGCTATACTTATGTTACTTAAGTGATGCTTTGCAAAGCGATTTTATAAACACTCTCAAAGAAGAGACTCTGATATCTGTCATCACACTTGTGTAACCCTAACTGCCTTGAAATGAGCTAATGAAATTTTTTTTCGGTATGTCTTTTAGAGACTACATTTGCATTTGACATAATTAGTGGTAGGCAGATCTAGCTACATCCAGGGGGAATCTCAAGACAACTGCTTTGCCGACTATTAGTGCTTAATTTCTGAATGTCAAACCCTGCACATCTTAATTTCTAGAGAATAAGCTCAATTGAACTTGCTCCCCAGTTATGCAAAAACTGCTCAGATAAAACCAAGTGGACACCAATGTAATGAATGTGGTTATTAAATTGTTTCAATTGAAAGAACCCTATTCTTACACCATCATAATGGGAACAATTTATCCCCACTGATCGGCCTGTCTCATTTTTGTGAACTCTCTTTGATCTTGAAGCATATTGCGGTGGTGTGTCCTATTGAAAAGCGAAACTGGGGCAATTTTAATGCTTTTGTACCTTACCAGTGCTCTATTTTTTCGCTGTTTAAAAATAGCTGTTAATTATAAGTGCAGTTTAAATGTCTCAAGTGACCCAGAAATGCAGGTTGGAATGAGACAGATTGTGTGTCTCATATAAAACAGATGTACTTTCACAGAGCATTCTGAATTCAGCCTTCAGTATGTATCCTCCTCTTGGGTTGTTTCAATCAGGTATAGAGTTTGTCTAGCACTGTGCTCTAAAATCCCACACATTTTGAACAGGGAAAAGAAAAGCCGATCTCTATTTACTCCAAGTAGAAAAAGCCTCTTTTCCTAATCTCTGATAGGTGGGTGCATATACTGCTGCTAGTGAAGGATAGATAATGGGACCAGGGCATTCCCTTGAACTTTCCAGATCTAGGAGACCATATGGTTTTTTCAGCGTCCACCCTGTTCCACTTTTGAGGCAGTGGGGCTCTGCTTTTAAAGAACATTCAGTGGGAATAAACACACTTGGAGGAGCCCCTCTTCAGTCTGATTAAATTGTGCCCCAGGACAAATGACCCTCCTGCTAAATTGCAAAGATCCCTGGCTCTTCTCTGGTTTTAAGAAATGTTCCTCTCCCCCCTCCACCCCTTCTATTGCTAACACTTAAACCCTGGTTGTTGAAGCACTGTGGGGGCAGTGTTTCAGAGCCAGACATCTTAACAAGTGTCTCATTAATTCAATTAAATCACATCACTGATTTACTCTATAGTATGAACAAATCAGCTGTTTAGCTATCTCTTTAGGTGTGCATGTGCCACTGATTTATAGACTTTCTGATTCAATTCATTTCCAAGAAGACATTTCAAATTTCAGATTAGAATGGCATGTCAAGAACACAATAGCTTGATCTTTTTCCAGTCCCCTAAGGTCTCGGGTACATATTACAAAGCCCACATGACTTCCCAAGACTGAACAGTTTAATGGTAAGAGAATTCATGGGTCAACTCGGATCAGATTGTACAGTCAGATTGCACTTCCCCGGAGAGGAGGGAGACACCTCACAAAGGGGTAAGGGGCATTTAGGAAGTATCTGTTCTATACCAGATGCCTTTTTCTTGTCAGCATTGGAACTGGCTATATTAATCAAAGAAGCTTTTGAAAGTTGCTGTTTTTCTCCACTGTTGATGTTTTCTTTTAAAAAGAAAGGCACAAGTTAATAAGTCTGACTTTTCTCAAGTTTTAGCCTCTCTTGGGGAAATACCCAACTTCAGATGTGCCTATCTATATGTAACTAGGTATGAGGCAGCCAAAGGAACGCTGAATTTGTTGTAGAAGGAACTGGCTTTGCCACTTATGGCTCTATGACTTTGGGAATGTCACTCAACCTCTCTTAGGTTCAATTTCATCATCTGTAAAATGAAGAAGTTGGACTAGATGACATTTAAGGTTCCTTTCACCTCTAAATCTATAATCCTATTTCCAAAGTGCTCAATTAAATTTCCTAGAAAGTAAGACAATTTGATACATACACTAGGTACTTTGAAGTGGTTCTGAAATTTCAGAGAGAGAGAGAAAGAGAGAGAGAGAGAGAGACAGAGAGAGAGAGAGAGACACAGAGAGAGACAAAGAGACAGAAACAGAGAGAGAAAGACAGAGACAAACAGATAGACACACAGACAGAGAGACAGAGAGAGGAGAGATGTTTAAATTCCATACTACCCACCAATAAAAAGCACATCTAGCACTTTCATTTAAAGAGGAGGAGGAATATCAGATTAGAAAGACAAGGCAAGGAAGCATGTGCTTACGATGAGCCAAGCTTTACTAGCCAAACGTGTCAAGTATATTACAGTTTTGATGATTTTCCCCCAAGTTCTTTAATATAATGATACACACACATACACAACCAGATCCCAATTAGTGAGAACAAGTAATCATGTGAGCAAACAGGTCGAATTATTTGGATTCACACTATTCAAAGTTGTAAATATGTAAAATACAGTGATTGATTCCACCCCAGTGGAAATATGAAGTGCAAATTTGAATAATATGACCACTTCACAGGAGTCCTTATCTGCACTAATGAAAACCTAAATGTATTGGGGGTAGAATAATGATGATGAGGAGGAGGCAGATAAAAGGTTTGCAAAATGCTTTGCAATATATAATCTCTTTTGACTAAGAAACTTTTTCACCATAAGCTATTTCTACATGATATCATATAGAATAATATCTGGGTGATTCCTTTAGTATATTTGGCATCATATAGACACAGGCATAATCACAGTTTATCTGGGTTGATGAGAAACCACTCCAACATTTTCATTTAAAAATTTCTCACTAGATAAAAATACTACATCCCACATTCACAACTTTCATGCTTTTACTATGCTTTATGCTTCAAAAAATAGCATATCTGTACCACTTTGTGGGAGGGTTGTGGGGGCTTTCTTTTTTCATTGTGCATCTCCCATCTTGCCCTCAGAGGTGGGGCTGGTGTTAAGGGAAGAAACAGTGTTGAGAAAAGCACACATAGTGGTCGAGAAACCAAAACAAATGGGGGCAGAGTTGGAATGAAGAGAAATCAGAGTTTCCCATGCTGGCCTGATATTATTAGGTCACAGTCCTCAGGTTACTTAATGCTGCTGTTTTAGATATATCAAATAACTTGATATATGGAGTAAGTTCAATTTGGAGAATTTGGGTAATGTAACAGCAAAATGGATGTTTGGAAACAGGTAACTAGCAAGGCAGTTTTTGCATTTCTTTTCAGCCTTTCCTTGAGAATTAGCTTTTGAGTATTGCCTTACTGTATTGTGTATTTCAGTTTTAGTCAAATGAACACTATTAGATAGTAAAGGTAAACCATATAAAATAAGACTCATAGCACTTCTCATTTTTTCAAAAGTAGGCTTTTTCTTGGCTAAATGATTATACAAGGTCATTTATAGTGCCAAATAACATTAACAAAATCCTTCTATAAGTATCTCTCCCCTCATCCCCTGAATTTGAGAAGTGGCTCTTTTTCACCCAAACAAATGGCAATAGTATAGAAGGCACTCATATTGTGCCATTTGTCCTGGGAGAACAAAAGGTTGATTTTGAATACAGAAAAATGAAAAAAAATCTGAGATAGATGTCACAAGAAAATTTCCCAAAGGGTTACTATTAGCTTGACTGAAAGATTCTTTTTAAAGTTAAGGGATTCAATTAAACAATTTAGCTTCTTTGAAGATACCATGATGATGTATTCCTGTTCCTACCACAATTAGGTTCTTTTGTCCTTGTTCAGTCATCTCTGACTCTTCCTGACCCCATATAGGGTTTTCTTGGCAAAGATACTGAAGGGATTTACCATTTCTCTCTCTAGCTCATTTTACAGATGAGGAAACTGAGACAAATAGGGTTAAATGACTTGCCCAGGGTCACACAGCTAGGAAGTGTCTGAAGCCAGATTTGAACTCAAGAAGATGAGTTTTCCTGACTCTAGATGCAGCACTCTATCTACTGTATCACCTAGCTGTCCTAAGTTGTTCTCAGACCATACCTATTCACCAGCATATTCACTACTAGAAAACTAGCCTAGGACCCCAAAATGTGGTCAGAGTAACATTGAGATTTCAGGCCAATTGTGAGATAGGTTTTTTTTTTTTAATTCCTCACAGAGGCTTTGCCTTCACTTCTGGTAACTGTCCCCAGATGATAAATGGTGCCTCATTAAGATAGCAGAGGCTAGAGATTAGCATTATTTCTAGAATGGATCATAGGATTTAGGACTGGAAGAAACCTTAGGGATCACATAGTCTTCAAAGGCTTGGTTGGTACAATGGATAGAGTGTTAGACTTGGAATCAGGAAGAACTGAGTTTGAATCCTGCCTCAGGTTCTTCCTAGCAGTGTGACACTGGGCTAGTTACAGGCTCAGTTTTCTTATCTTTCAAATGGGGAATAAGAACAGCATCTACCCCACAGGTTTGTTGGAGCATCAAGTGAGGTACATCTGTCTAAAGTGCTCTACAAACCTTAAACGTATTATTATCAGTGTTATTATTATCTGAAACAGAGTCAGGATTAGAAGTCAGGACCTTTGACCATAGATTCAATGCTTTTTCTAATATAACACATGGGAAACAAAAACAAAAACAAAAAAAAACAGGAGCATTCAGCTTAATCCATCTACTTAATGCTTTTGAAAATACTAATTGATGCCTTTTCTTATTATGTTACATTCATTTCCAAATATCCTCTCTCACTTCTCTACTCAGTGAACAACTCCTTGTAACAAAGAGAGAGGTTGGAAAAAGCAGTTTGTCAAACTTTTTTTTTTTTGCTTCCAGTTTTTTTTTTTAACTAGCTGTGTGATCCTGGGAAGGTTAACCTCTGTTTGCCTCAGTTTCTTCATCTGTAAAATGGGGATAACAATTACATCTATCTCTCAGGGTTGTTGTGAGGATCTGATGAGATAATTGTCAAGCACTTAGCACAGAGCCCAGCACATAGTGAGAACTATAAAGATGTTAGCCATTACTATTGTTATTGTTATTATTAACTTTAGCATGTTTTAGACTTTAGCTTTCCCGCCAATTCTTAAGAGTTATCCTTGCTACTCTCTGATATTCTTCTTTAGTTCCCTAGGCACGCTTTTATCTTAGACAAATTTAAAAAAAATCTGTATGAGCAACTAGGGCAGTCATGTCCATTTCTTTAGACACCTTACCATTTTCTTTGTCAGTAGACTCAAGTGCAATCATGCGCTAGGATTTTGTTTTTTAGAACTATGCCACTTGTGGAGTCTTATGCCATCCTGCCTCCATCATCTCTCAACTTTTTGAGGCTCCTTCTCCTAGAGCAGACTCTGTAGTCCTCCCAATCCATTATGAACTCTCAGATGGCATGTCCATTGACTGTCAAGGTTCCTTGCATTTCCACTTCACCAACTGGTCCCTCCTTATCAATCAGAATCATTTCCAGAGTAAAATAGCAGTCCTTCTTGCTGCTTCCTCTACGTTCTGAAATGATTGGCAAGGCAACTAAAGAATTTATCTACTATTACATTTTTAACCGGAATCCATCTCCAGAAGATGTCTGGATAGTTGAAGCAGCATAACTCTACCCTGCTCTTGTGCTAGTATCAGGAACTAGTGCTTGGCTGCTCAGGCTGACTTGATGATCTATAATCATCTTGATATGACCTTTGTGTCTCCCTCCTTTGCTCCTCATCCAAAGGGTCCTTATCAAGTTCATGGATTTCACATACATGCTTATCTTTATGACGTACTGTTCCACTGCCTCTTCTTTCTGATCTGGTCTGTTTGAACAGCTGCATGCTTCCATTACTGTATCTCACTCATGAGCCACCATACACCACATTTCAATGAAATCCATGTGGTCATATTTACTTTCCCGTATAAAGAGTTCCAGCTCACTTTATTTATACCAATAATGTATGGATAGAACAATTTTTTAATTGGAAATTTTTTTATGTCACTGAAACCATAGATTTGTTAGAAATGCATTGGTGTCTAGGCATCATAGACTATTTCTACCCTTTTCTACAGTGTTCTTCATATATCCTATGGCCTATATGGTCCCATATGCATGGTGCAGTGGAAACAAAATTGAGTTTAGAATTAGGGGACCTAAATTCAAATCCAAGCTCTGCTACTTTCTTTCTATGTGACTTTGATCAAGTCACTTATCCCTTCTTAGCTTCAATTTCCTCACCCATAAAATGAGGGAATTTGTCTATGAACTCTGAAGTTCTTTTGAGGTAAAAATCTATAATCCTATGAAGTTACCAGATTAGGGTAGCACTTCACTCAGGATTGGTGCCATCATCTAGAGAATTATGCCGTTTAGATTAAAATAGATTTCTTTCCATCGGATTTGCAGTGTTAAAACCAAACATGGGATGACTGATTGGTTTAAGATTGGAAAAGGAGTATGACAAGGTTGTATATTGTCACCTTATTTATTTAACTTGTAGGCAGAGTTCATCATGCTAAACTACAGGCTGGATGAATCAAATGCTGGAATTAGGGTTGCTGGGAGAAATATCAACAATTTCAGCTATGTGGACAATACCATTCTGATGGAGGAAATTGAAGAGGAATTAAGCAGCATGTTGGTGAAGATGGAAGAGGAGAGTGTAAAAGCTTAGTATAAAACTAAGATCTCGGCAAAGTGGCCCCATTACTTCCGGGCAAAAAGAGGAAGAAGATACGGAAGCAGTGCCAGGTTTTATATTTGTGGGCTCAAAGATCACTGCAGATGGTGCCTACAGCCACGAAATTAAAAGATACTTGGTCCTTGGAAGGAAAGCTATGGCAAATCTGGACAGCATGCTAAAAAAAGCAGAGATATCACTTTGCTGACAAAAGTCCGTATAGTCAAAGCTATATTTTTTTTCCTGTAGCAATGTATGGCTGTGAGAGTTAGCCTGCAAAGAAAGCTGAGTGTTGCAGAATTGACGCTTTTGAATTGTGGTGCTGGAGAAGACTTTTGAGAGTCCTTTGGACAATAAGGAGATAAAATGAGTCAATACTTAAAGAAATTAAATAAATTAATTAAAGGCTTTTCACTGGAAGGTGAATACTGAAGGTGAAGCTTAAATATTTTGGTCACATAGTAAATAAGAAGATGGGAATCATTGGAAAAGACCTCAGTGTTGGGAAAGATTGAGAGCAAAAGGAAAAGGGGACAGTAGAAGATGAGATGGATAGATAGTGTCATGGAAACAACAAACATGAACTTGGACAGACTTTGTGAGATGGTGGAGGACAGAAAGGCCTGGATTGCTATGGTCCATGGAGTCACAAAGAGTCAGACACAACTGAAAGATTCAACACAACAACAGCAAAAGTTAAGATAGTGGGACTTAGAAGCAGCATTATGATAACTACATACTAGTAGAATTTCAATTTCTGCCATACTGCTTTCCAGTTTTTCCAGCTATTTTTTACCAAGTAATGAATTATTATTCCAAAATCTTAAGTCTTTATACTTGTCAGATACAGAGTTACTATATTTATTTGTTGCTGTAAATTTTGTGTCTCCTCTGTTCTATTGATCTACCTTTCTATTTCTTAGTCAGCACTGGATAGTTTTGATAATTACTACTTTATAATACAATTTAAGATCTGGTACTACTATGGTCAAAATGGGTACATGACCTAGATATAAAGAGAGATATTACAAGAAAATTTGAAGAACATGGAACATGTCACTTATCAGACTTAAGGATAGATGAACATTTTATGAATAAACAAGAGATAGAGAGAGGAGTGAGGTATGAAATCTATAATTTCAATTACATAAAGTTAAATATTTTTGTACAAATAAAACAAATGTAACCAGGATTGGAAGGAAAGCAGAAAATTGGTAAAAAATTTATAGACTGTATCTCAGATAAAGATCTCATATTCTAAATACATAAAGAACTTTGTTAAATCTATAAGAATATGAGTCATTCCCCAATTGGTAAACGGTCAAAGGATATGAATAGACAATTTTCTGATGAAGAAATCAGAACAATTTATAGTAATATGAAAAAAATGCTCTAAATCATTATTGATTAGGGAAATTCAAATTAAAACAAGACATTATTTTATACCTGTCAGATTGGCTAAAATGATTGAAAGGGAAAGCAACAAATGTTGGCAGTGTGGAAAACTGGGACACTGATTCATTGTTGGTGGAATTGTGAACTGATCCAACCATTCTGGAGAGCAATCTAGAATTATGGCCAAAGAGTTATTAAGCTGCGTATATCCTTTGACCCAGTAATACCACTACTAGGTCTATTTCCAAAGATGACTGGGGAAAAAGGAAAATAACCTATATGTTCTAAAATATTTATAGCAGCTCTCTTTGTGGTGGCAAAGAACTGGAAATTGTGAGGATATCAATCAGTTGGGGAATGGCTGAACAAGTTGTGGTGTATGATTGTGACGGAATATTACTGTGCTATAAGAAAGGATGAGCCTGATGATCTTAAAAAACTTGGATAGACTTGCATGAAATAATGAAGAGTGAAATGAGCAGAACAAAGAGAACATTGTATACTGTAACAGCAATATTGTTTTAAGAACAACTGAGTGATTTTGACTATTATAAATACCTAAATTAACTACAAAGGACATATGAAGAAAGTAGCCATCTGTAGCCAGAGAAAAATGGCAAGTAGAAATATGTATAGAATTATTTTACATATATATATTATACACACACATATATATGTATCAGTGGTAGCCATCTCTAGAGTGGGGAGGGGGAAGAAAAAAATTACATGATAACTTTAATATAGATTTAAAAAGAATAGAAAGTTGTACATAATAGATTTGCAGTTTCATATGCAATCATCTTTTTTATTGCACTATGTTATGGAAATGCTTCTTTTATTCCATAAATTAAAAATAAATAAAAATAAAAAAAGAATTTCAGATGATTTAAGTTGTAATTTTAAGTCAGTTAGCTAGTTATAACCCAATTTTACATAGGGGTAATTGACAGAAATAAGATTTAATAGTCAACTGTGCAGCTAACTAATGAAGTGAATGAATTAAAAGCACTTACTAAGAACCTACCTCAGACCAAGCACTGTGCTAAGTGGTAAGGATACAAATACAAAGCAAGACTGCCCTATCCTCAAAGAGCTTACAATCTAATGCAGGCTACAACATTTGGGGGAATGGTGGCCGGGGTTATGCTCTGGGAATTTAAAAAGGTGGTGGGTGAAGCAATTGATAAGTATATTAAAACCTTCTTTCCAGAGGCAATGGTAGTGGTGATTTCATGAGTTCTTAGAATATTCTATAAGGGCATGGTAGAAAATGGAGAGAGTGAAGGAGATCAGAGCTGTGTGGAGCTATGGTAGTCCAGTTTAGAGGGTGGAGGAACAGCAACAGCAGAAGCATCAGGGTGATAACACATGGTCCCAGGGAGAGTTCCTCTGAAAGTTTTATATATATATATATATGTAGATATACATATATATATACACACACACATACATATACATATATATATATATAATGGGCACGACATTTACTATTTCTGAACATTAGTTTCCTTATCCCCAAAAATATGGTAGTTACACAGACACTTTCTTTTTCACCATGTTGTGAGGATCAGATGAAGGTGATTTACACAAGAACCATTAAGTAACCATTAAGTGCTTTTAAAATGTAAACTCTTATTAGAGAGATGGTGTGTTACAATTGAATCAGGAGGTCTGGTTTCAGTTCTGGGCATTAGCACTTTCTATCTCTGTGACCATAGGCAAGTTACTAAACCTCTTAACCTCAATTTGCTCCTCTGTAAAATGGGGAGCTTCTTTGCACTCTCTACCTTGAAGCATTGTTGTGAGAATTCGTAGATGAAATAAGTATTTATTATGTGCCTACTATGTTACATGTATTATGTGCCTACTATACTACCATTATGTGCTTACTTAGCAGTGTGCTAAGCTACTTAATAAGAAGGTTTTTATAAACTTTAAGGCACGTTATATGTAACACACGCTCTGAGTTAACTATTACAATTCCGACTTGTCCTGATGCGTTGGGCCCCCAGAGCTCAGCTACTTCTCTGAGCTCTAGCAGCAGCACTGAAGGGCTAGGGTGGACCCTTCAGGCACACTAGCTCATAAATCCCCGTTGGTGTGCTTACTCCCTAGATTATCAGTTGAGAAAGATTTTAGACAGCCAGTCTTAAATAGCTTTTTAGAGAAAGGAGTAGCGAGTCTGCTTTGGCCCACTGTCCCACAGCTAGGCAGGTAAATGGGCTGCTCAGGATTCTAGGGGACCCTGAGGAATTTGGATTGTCTTTCTCCATTGCCATCTGCTCAAATCCCCACTGGCTATGTTCCCCCCCCCCCCCACTATCAGGTGCCAGAGACTACAGCCCCATTTCCAATGAACCACTTAACATCAATTAGCTTTTACAAAGTGATATTTATTTAGAAGATATAGCAAGAATAAAGTACAAACATTTCCTTTAATACCTAGGGGGCACATTCTCTTTGATAGCACCTCTGTCTCTGGGAAGTGGAGGGGGGAGTAGGCTCAGTTTAGCTCAATTCCTACATAGCATTGGTCCCACCAAGTAGGATGTTTCATATTCAAAAGAAATATTGTTACTGTTCCATCCTTTTCTCAATTATTGTTTAGACTGGGCATTGATGGTTCCTCTCTTTGCTCCTCAGGCCATCAGTGCTGGACTGGTTACAAAACCCAAATTTTGGAGTCTTGGGATACCAGGACACCCTCATGACCTTTTGAAATTCCTGAGTGGTTTCACCACTCCCTTCACTTGGAACAGAAAAGATCTAATGCAGGTGTCGAGGACCAAAGGTCTCAAAGTCTGTCACCTGACTCTGTAAGCAGATGAGTCAAATCACTACAGCACTGATAAAGAAGGAATGGTCAGAGAGCCTAAGCTCAGGTAGACTTAGGCCTTTCTTTTTAAAAATTTTTTTTTTATTATTTTTTTTAGGCAATTGGGGTTAAGTGACTTGCCCAGGGTCACATAGCTAGTAAGTGTCAAGTGTTTGGTCTGAGGCTGGATTTGAACTCAGGTCCTCCTGACTTCAAGGCCAGTGCTTTATCCACTGTGCCACCTAGCTGCCCCCAACTTAGGCCTTTCTAAAGATTCTCTCTGCCCAGTCCCAAAGTTCTGGCTATGCAGCTATTTGAAAAAGGCTCCTTGTAACCACATGGTTAACAGATTGAAACCACTTACAGAATGTCTACACATTTGCCATGATCTGTCCAAGGCACATCCATTTCATATCTTCATGGATATCTAAGAAACAAGACTCTTCAGCTTCTCCACATGAGGAGATGCCATCTCTGGCACTCTGTACATAATTCAGACCCTAGCTACACTAGAGTAGTAAAAAAAAAAGTTTGTTATAAAACATTCCCCATAAAAGTCAGTGACATATTTTCCCATGAGTTCAGAGGCCAAGAGTTCCAGATTAGACAGGATAGGTGGCAAAAGGGTAACTCACAGCTCTCAGTTTCTCAAAGTCCTTTTCTCCTCCTTCATGGGGTTCTCAAGAAGTTCCCCTTAGACTTGATATAGATTCTTTGCTGAGTTAATTTTAGATCATCTCAATTTAGTGATTCTAGTTCTTCTAGTCATTTCCATCAAAAGCTTCAGCAACCTCCCAGTTTCTGTGAAATGAATAGGTTGGAGGTGTTCAATCAATAAAAAATATTTCTCTCCATCTATTCCCCCCTGGTCTCTGTCTCTCTGTCTCTCTTTCCTTTCACCTTGTACCTACTCACCGATTTTTGCTTCTGACCACTGCCTCCCCAATTTGCCCTCCCTTCTATCATTTCCCCACTCTATTATTTCCCTCCCCTCCTACTTCCCTCTAGGGTAAGATAGATATCTATTTCTGAGTGTGTATGTTTTTTTCCTCTCTGAGCCAGTTCTGATAAGGGTGAGGTTCGAGCAATGTCCTTTCCCCATCTTCCTCTCCACTGTAAATAAGTCTTTCATGCCTCTTCATGTGAGAGAATTTATTCCATTTTACCTCTCCCTTCCCTCTTCTCCTAGGGCAATCCTCTTTATCACCCCTTAATTTTTTTGAGGGGTATTATCCCAACAAAGTCAACTTACATCCACACTTTGTATGCCTTCTAACTGCTCTAATAGTGATAATGTTCTTAAGAGTTTTAAGAAACATCTTCCTGTGTAGGGATGTAAATAGTTTAGTCTTATTGAATCCCTTGTTTTCTCTTTCTTGTTTACCTTTTTAGGCGTCTCTTGAGTTTTGTATTTGAAAATAAAATTTTCTGTTCAGCTCTGGTCTTTTCATCAGGAATGCTTTAAAGTCCTCTATTTCATTGAATATCCATTTTCCCCTGAAGAATTATACTTAGTTTCAGTGGGTGGGTGGATTCTTGGTTGTAATTCTACCTCCTTTGCCCTCTGGAATACCATATTCCAGCCCTCCAATCCTTTAATGTAGAAGCTGCTAAATCTTGTGTAATCCTGACTGTGGCTCCATAATATTTGAATTGTTTCTTTTTGACTTCTTGTAGTACTTTTTTTTTCTTGACCTGGGAGTTCTGGAACTTGGCTATCATATTCCCAGACGCTTTCATTTTGGGTACTCTTTCAGGAGGTGAATGGTGTAAATTCTTTCAATTTCTATTTTACCCTCTGGTTCTGGGATATCATGGCAGTTTTCCTTGATAATTTCTTTAAATATGATGTCCAGAGTTTTTTTTTTTTTTTTGATGATGGCTTTCAGGTAGCTCAATAATTCTTATATTATCTCTCCTGGATCTATCATTAGCTTCCACTTGCCCCATTCTAATTTTTAAGGAATTATTTTCTTCAGTGAGCTTTTTACTTCCTTTTCTATTTGGCCAATTCTATTTTTTAAGGAGTTTTTTTTTCAGTGCATTTTTGTAAATCTTTTTCCATTTTTGTATTTCTTTTACCAAATTGTTGACTCTTTTTTCATGATTCTCTTGCATTACTCTCATTTCTTTTCCCATTTTTTTCTACCTCTCCTATTTGATTTTTTAAATTATTTTTGAACTCTTCTAGGAGTTCTTTTCGGGCTGAAGACCAATTCACATTTTTCTTTGAGGCTTTGCATGTAGGTGTTTTGACATTGTTGTCATCTTCTGAGCTTGTGTTTTGATCTTCCCTGTTATCATGGTAACTTTCTATGATCAGGTTTTTTCTTTTTCTTTTTTGCTCATTTTTCCAGTTTCTTTAATGACTTTTAATTTTCATATTAAAACTGGGTTCTGCTCCTGGGGTGAAGGGTGCAATATCCCAAGCTTCTTGTGTTAGGGGTCTGAGGCCTTTCTGCTGGTCTGCTGCACTGGGTGTGTGGACCCCTAGCCCTGGGTATGGGGTCTACTATGCTGTGGCCAATGGGCCTCACTCCTGACCTAACATACTGGGTCCTCAGGGCCTAACCACTGGCTTACTGGGGCACACCCTGCTGGTAGTTTGGCCATATACTACCTGTACCAGACTGTGCTCCCGTTTTGCTCAAATGAGACAGACTTTTTCTGCCAACCTTCTAAGTTATCTTGGACTGGAAAATTGTTTTACTCTACCCTTTTGTTGGTTCTGCTGCTCCATTTTGAGTCATTGTTTTATAATTGTTTGGAGATGAATTTGGGAGACTTCAGACAAGTTCCTGCCTTACTCCAGCATCTTGGCTCTGCCCTCTTCTTCCTCATTTTAAGTCAGAATTCCCCATGTAAGCAGCAACTCATAGCACATTTGCATAAGATTCTCCTCACTGGTTCAAATTGATTACTCAGTGTTTCACACCTGCGTGAGGGGGTAGAGTTGGCAAGAGTTTCAAAGAAGAGAAATTCTGTTCCTCTGGTTTCCAGCTTTGAGAGAGGAGACAAGGGATTTTAGATTATCTTCAGGTCCCTGTGGGGAGAGAAAGTCTGGAAAGAAGCCAACATGTAGGGGAGCCAGCACATGTGGATCATGTCCTTTTCCACAGCTTACTACACTACTACACTAGAGACTTATGTGAAATCCCGGGCTCTGTCTTAGTTGAACTGAGATATCTCACTCCTAATGAGAAAGCTCATTCTCTTTGGATATTGTCTAATATATATCTCATCTGTATAATTTCTCCGATGTCTGTTTGTCATTAGACAGGATAAATGGGTTTGTTTATTATTCACTATGTGTGTTCTTTGTGCAATTGTCATTTGGTGGGAAGAGCACAATAATATTCCATTAATCGTATACCACAGTGTGTTTAGTCATTCCGTAATTGATGGGCATCCCTTCTATTTCCAATTCTTAGCCACCACAAAAAGAGCTGCTATAAATATGTTTTTTACAAATTGGTTCCCCCCGCCTTTGATGTCTTTTGGATATAGACCTAGCAGTAGTATTGCTAAATTAAAGCGTATGCACAGTTTTATGGCCATTTGGGCAAAGTTCCAAATTGTTCCCCAGAATGGTTGGATTGGTTCACAACCCCACATTAGCATACCAGTTTTTCCACACCCCCTACAACATCCATCATTTTCCTTTTTTGTCATATTAGCCATTCTGATAGGTGTGAGGTGGTACCTCGGAGTTGTTTTAATTTGCATTTCTCTAATCAATAGTGATTTAGAGTATTTTTTTTCATAAGACTATAGGTAGCTTTAATTTATTCATCTGAAAACTGCCTGTTCGTATCCTTTGACTATTTCTCAATTGAGAAATGACCTACATTTTTATAAATTACACTCAGTTCTCTATGTTGAGAAATGAGGTCTTTATCAGGGATACTTTTTGCAAAATCCCTCCCTCCCCCCCCAGTTTTCCGCTTTCCTTATAATTTTGGTTGCATTAGTTTTGTTTGTGCAAAAACTTTTGAATTTTATATAATCAAAATGATCAGTTTTACATTTTGTAATGCTGTCTATCTCGTTTGGTCATAAATTCTTCCCTTAACCACAGATCTGACAGACAAACTATTCCATGCTCTCCTAATCTGCTTATGGTATCATTCTTAATCAGGCACACATTTTGGCCTTGTCTTGGTATATGGTGTGAATTTGTTTTCTTCTTGATCCACCTTTGTTGTAAAACACTACTCAATGAAGTCTTTATTGTCTATAAACTTCTCTCTGTTCTTCTTGGAGGATCCCACTTCTGTTAGATTTTCCAAGAACATTCTTATGACAATTTGTGATATTTTAGTCACATTGGAGTCTGTCAGTGTGCCCATACTGTGTTGCACTCCTAATGGGGGATGCCAAGGGCCGGTTGTCAGAGAGATAATGTTATAAAACCTCTATTAGAATGTTTCTACTCTACTAGAGGGCAGCTCAGGGGTGCAGTAGACAGAATACTAAATGTGGAGTCAGCAACATCTGAGTTCAAATTCTGTCATAGACACTTACTGTTTTATCCTTGGCATGTCACAATCTCCCTCAGCCTCAGGTTTTTTTGTTTTGTTCTGTTTTTTTTTCTTTTTGGTGAGGCAATCAGGATAAAGTGATCTAAACAAGACCCTTGTTTCATCTCCTGAACTCAGAATAGACTTTTCTCAGCAGCTTTGGTAAACTAATATGCACTCCACCTACCTGTAATGGTTAGTCCAGGGTCACACAGCTAGTAAGTGTCAAGTGTCTGTGGCCAGATTTGAACTCAAGCCTCAGTTTCTTAATTAATAAACTGAAGATCATAATTGCACTTACTCCCAGGGTTATTGTGAAGATAAAATGAGACAGTTTGTGTAAAGCATTTTGCAAAACTTAATATACCATATAAATACTCCTCCCTTTCCCTCCCTTTCTCTTCTTCCTCCTTCCCCCTTCTCTTCTCCCCTCCTCCTTGTCATCCTCTTCTTCTTCTTCTTCTTCTTCTTCTTCTTCTTCTTCTTCTTCTTCTTCTTCTTCTTCTTCTTCTTCTTCTTCTCCTCCTCCTCCTTCTCCTTTTTCTCCTCTTCCTCTTCCTCTTCTCCCTCTTCCTCCTCCTCCTTCTGTTTTTAGAAAAGATAAAAAGGAAAAATCACTTTGCCTCAGGTTTTTGTTTTGGACAAAATCGCAGGAAAGTTATTCTATATTGCTTGGTTTTCCTTTTCCTTTTCTTTCCTTAATGCAGGTGCTCAATTCGTGTTCACGTAAGTGTTATTAAAACATATGCAATTCCATCTTAAATTTAATAAGCCCATAAATCCCCTTTCAGTGAATTCATATGTGGCAAGAAAAAAATTCACTGTCAGGGAATTCCTATCAGTGGAGGCAGCTCTCGTAAGATGTCTTCTTTTTTTCTGACACAAATCAGAATAGCTCCTTGCTGCTTTGGAACAAAGGCATGCACATGCATTAAGAGTCTTCTCTCTTGCTTTTTAGAAATTAAAATCAGAAATTCTAACCAATTTAGAATGTTCTTTCCAATAAGCTCCTGATGTTATAGATTTCCCCTCCTTTTTGATTTCCATTAAAGTGTCTTCCTTATTGAAGACTGGTTCACTTATATCCTTTTTCTAGATGATTAGAAGTTGTATTTACATGTAATTCAATTCAATAAACATTTATTAAACACCTAGTGTTTAATTTCTCTGCTATGTATTTCTCTGGTGACATCATTCTCTCCTTGGCTAAGCTGAAATTTTATCCCATTCCTCAGTTACAGATTCCATTTATTCTACTATGCGTAAGGCACTGTGCTAGGTATAAGGTGCACAAAGACAAAAACAAACCAGGTCCTACTCGAAACAAATGTAGATGCTACTTTTATTGAACATATACACTTGTAAGTAGAAACAAGTTAATTTGACAAGGGAGAAAATACTAACAACTAGGAAAGCAAAGAAGGCTTCAGGGAAAAGGTAGCATTCAAGTTGAACTGGGAGGGAAGATGAAAGTTGGATATAAGAGAATGCAATCCAGGTATAAGATACAGCTTGTGCAAATGCATGGAGGTAGGAGGTTGAATGTTGAGTTTGAGGAACAGCTAATAAACCACTTTGTCTGGAATATTGAGTGTGAAAAGAGCAGTAATGTGAAATGAGGCTGGAAAGGTACATAATACCCCTGCCCTAGAAGAGTTTGGTCATTCTCTGAAATAAAGCCCTGTGATGCTGTATGCTATGATGCGAAAGGAGATATGACTCCTGATTGTTTGAGAGACCTGTGACACTGTGAGGGAGGAGAAGAAAAGCTCTGGAGAGATGAGGTGAGAGAGGTAAGCTGTGAACTTTCAAATAGGTAACAAGAGTCCCTTCGGGATGCAGACATGTGGGGAAAGCTAGCTTCCTCCACATGTCCCTTCATTAGTAGCCCCTACAACTCTAGAGACTATTAAAACTAGATTTCTCTGGGGACATCATTCCTTGATTGAATGGATATTTTATCCCATTTCTCTGCTGAAGAGCTCATTTACTCTAGTGTATTCTATTGTCTACACTCCTCTGTAAAACTTCCCCAATTTCTCTTTTATTGCTTACTTGGATAAATGTTTGCTTGCTCTTCATGATTGTTTTTTTGAGGAATGAATGTTTGCTGGGAAGTAGCTAAGTTGGCTTCTGAGAGTAAAATGTTATCCTCTCAGTCTGAGATGAAACTGCTTCCATTTAGAGTGACCAGATAAAATGGCTTTTATTCTGAACCCACAAAAGAGCATTATAGGTTGCAAATATTTTATATGTTGTTGAAAGAGCCCAATAACCCTCTTAGAATTGGAAGAGTGGAAGAGTGAGTCATTCATGTATAGTCCTTCTCTTGTTTTGTCCAAAGGAGGAAATCACAGTATCACTTGAGCATGTGAATGGGGTTATGACAGATAATATCTATCCAAATATATCCCTATAACATGGGCTGCCCTAATTCTCTCTTGCCCCAGACTAACCATTACAGGTAGATGGAGTGCACATTGGTTTACCAAAGGTGCTGAGAAAAATCTATTCTGAGTTCTGGGGATAAAACAAGAGGCTTATTTAGAGTAACACAAAAGACAGTCTACCCTCAAGGAGCTAACAGTCTAGTGGGGGAGACAACATAAAAGCAACTATGTACAAGCAAGATATATACATGATAAGTTGGAAAAAATTCACAGAGGGAAGACATTAGCATTAAGTGAGATCAGGAAATGATTCTTGTAGAAGGTAGGCCTTTTTTCTGAGACTTGAAGGAAGCCCCAGAAGCTAAGAGGAGATGAGAAGGGAGAGAGTCTCAGGAATGGGAAGAGAACAAGTGAAAAATTCCCACAGCCAAGAAATAGAGTGTCTAGAGTGAGGAACATGAGAGTCACTCAATAAAAATGGAATTGTGAGTTTTATAGTGGTAAAATATGCTTTGTGGCTGTTTCTAGAAGTTGGGAAGCAAGTGTCAATCAGGATCTCTAATTAGTGCTTTGAATGAGATTAAAAGGAAGTGGGGATAAGTTCAGATGCCCGAAGAGGAAGTTGGAAGCCATCTCACTTAATTCCATCCTGTGCCATCTCCTCCATTAGCTGTAGTTTTTAAAGTTTAGTTGTTTTATAAAGCAAGTTCATGGGATGTACTTTTCTTGGTTTTGAGGAAAAATGAAAACCAGTGAATTTCCAAGTCCTAGACTCAATTAATAAATCTATCAACAAGGATTTGTTAAGCATTTTCTATGTGCTAGGCACTATGCTGGTGCTAGAGAAAGATACAAAGACAAAGTAAACTTTCCTTGATCTCAAAGAGCTTACAATTTACCAGGGGAGTCAGCAATATCATATCATATCATGTCATGTCATGTCATGTCATGTCATGTTTCATATTATATTATGCCATGTTATATCATGGTATATTGCATTATATCTTATATCACCATATCATATCATATATAATATAAGATTATATTATATTACATTGTATTGTATCATATACATTTTTATGTATTTAGATTAAATAGCAAAGTGGTTTTAGCAAGGGAAAATAAGGAAAGGCCTCATGTAGGAGATGATGATTGAGTTGAACTTTCAAATAAACTAGGGATTCTATGAGCTAGAGGAAAGGGGGAGGAATACATTTCATAAACAGAGATTGAACATGTAATGCCATCTTTGAAGAATAGCCGGGACAATTTGATTAGTAGGGTGCATGGTGAGTAATGTATAAAACTCCTAGAAAGGTAGGTTGGAGACAAGTTGTGAAGGGCTTAAGCAGATGAGTTCATACTTGATCCTAGAGATCCAGTCCCTGGAGTTAATCAAGAATGGGGAAGGACCTGATCAGACCCGTACTTTATGCATATCACTTTGCCAGTCAGGTGGAGGCTAGGTTGGAGAGAGAAGACACTTGAGGCAGGGAGATCAATAAGGGGGTATTGTTATACTCCAGGGTACAAATGGTAAGGATCTGAACTAGGTTGGTCTCCATGTGAGTAGAGAGAAGGGAATGGGGATGGGGCAAATGGAAGCAGAATCAATGACTTAGGAATTGATTGGATAGAATGCATTGTCAATGAAGTTAATCTTTGAAAGAGTGAGGAAACCATTGCATCACTGTTTCAACATTGTTAAGTTTTTTAGATGCGTTTTAAAATTCTCTTCTCACTTCAACTACAGAAATCTCTCAGGAAACCTTTGAGTCTTTGGTTTTAAGAGAACCACAGGATAATTGTGGGCTAGAACCTCTTGGCAAACTCAGTGCAGCTGTGAATTCATGACACAGTTCCAAGGACATTTGTAGGAGAGGGAACCTTGAAAGTCTGTGTATTATAATTCATTAGTTAAATTTTATTCTCCAAAAGAGCATGCATCCCACTGAAGAGCTTTACAAAATCCAAAGTATTAATGTGGAAATAAGACAACACACAAATGAATTCATACCCCCAATCTGAGCCAAATCAATGGGAAATTTTATTTCTTAATAAAAAAATGGATATATCTCCTTTATTTAATTTCAACCCTGAACTCTTCCCTTTCTGGAAGTCAAGGAATACAGAAAAAAAGGAGCTCAGACTATCAGGACAGGAAGTTGGTTGACATTCTTCCTGTATCATCTTTCCTTCCAGCTGTCAACATCATGGCTTTTAGTAAATTTGGCTTGTTTTCCCCTTAGAGAAAGAAAAAAGTGAGATATATAGGAGGTGGCAGGGAAGTCTCCTAAGTAACGAGGGAGGGAGGTTCATTAATATGTTCTCTTTGGCATTTCAGTTTATGTACTTCCACCTCTGTTGTTCAGCGCTGTTTCAGGTAGTTGATATTCACTTTCATTAGTACATGTCATCCCAGAAGGGGAGCTATGGTCATGTGAGAATTTAAAAAACCCAGATATTTCACTACAGCCATTACTACTCATTCTCTCTGTCATGTTTTGCATGGGAATATGTCTTATGGGACATGGGGTAATAATGTCTGAAACAATCAGACACTTACATTTACATAGAGGAAAACAGATGTGCTCTCTGGAGCATCACTTTATTGTCTTGGGGATTCTCTGATAAAATTTTAAATGACTATATGAAGTTTTTAAATATTTCACCAAAAATGCTTAATACAGGAATAAGTTATGTCTTCTACCTCGAGGACTCATAAAGACAAAGCTCCTGAAGCTCACAGAGAAAGTGATGGTGAAAAGGCTTTCAAAACATCTTGTTGGTGCAAAAACCTTACAATGAGAATGTTTAGCATGTAGTCTGTATGGAGATGTGAGTGTCCAGCCCATGTAGAAGAAAGGAAGAAAGACAAAGAGGTGAAGTTGGAGAAGGGAAGGTAACAGCATTTATTAAGCATATAGTATGTGCCAGGCATTCTGCTAAACTTTTTAAATATCTCATTGGATCATTTGATTTGAAGTTGGGAGCATGGCAAACCAAAAATATCCAGGTTTCTGAAGAGTTTGTTTTTCCCTCGTTTCATGCAGGTAGACATTGGGCAGTATTTTCTCATGAGCAATTTTCTGTGCGCAGGAAAGCAATTAATGAACTTGTCAGATGATTAAATGTTTTCCATTTCCTTTTCTTTCTCTCTAGTTTCCTACTTATATTACAAAACACATATGGAGTTGTGAACTCTTTGGGTGGAAAAATATACTTCTGTATTTATGTAGAACCTCTAAATCAAGGAACATCAAAAACCTTTCCAATGCTTTAGTCATTAACCTTCAATCCTTAACAATCCTTCCATGGATTAATGCCAATTTTATCATCCCCCTTTAAATACCAAAATGCTGTTCAGGGCGGTCTCAATCTTTCAGTCTTGGAGTTCTCAACCATGGATGTAGCCTAAAAGTTTACAGACCAACATGACACCCATGGAATCTGAGAGCTGTCACCTTCAGGAGACCCAACCAAAATCTGTGTGTCCTAAACTGGGGAGGCTGCCCAGAATAGGTGTTGCATAAAAACATAAGTGATAGAATGACATATTGTTTGGCCAACATAGTACAGTAAGAAGCCAATTAATGTTCATCTACACCTTTTTCCATTTACACAGGGCCAATTTCACCCATCCCTCCTAGTCATGCTTTTGCTCTACACTCCCTGGTTACAACTTTTGGCTGATATCAATACTAGGTATTGACTGTCTCATGTAATAATTTACTTGTTGGAACAATCTGGTCTGGTATAGTCTGAGGTCAGCCCCTAGAACCCTGAGATATCTGCTGTACTACTTTTTGCAGCCTAGATGTGCTGATAGATAGGGCTAGAGATTAGGGCTGCTGACTGAAGCACCAACCTACCCATCAAAAAGAAGGAGGCAGTTGGGAACAGTTAGGAAGAACATAAAGATATTCCCTTACATTTTTAAAAAAGCCTTTACTTGAGGAAAGAGAGAAAGGATAGAAGTTGGTCTAAGGGGACCTTGAACCTCATGACTTTAAAGGCACTTAGTGTGGGCCAAAAAATTTATTATTTTTTTTTTAGATCCTCTAGATAGAGACAGTCAGTTGTAGATTATCTTGGAAAACAACAGAATATTCTATTTCAGCATCTCACTTAGGGTATATTGCAGTCTTATATTAAGTGTTTCTTCTAGTGCATAGTATAAAATCAATATTCCAAAGCATTTTTATTTATAGGAAACTAAGTAGTTTAGGAAGAAATTTGCAAATTTAATTTAAGCTTTCAGTATTAATGGTACTAGAGACCAAATAGGTGGTAGAATAGATGCATGAGGCAGAATATTTTTTCTTGCGATTACTACATATTTATTGGTAACAGTAGTACCCTGCCATATGCTTAGACCATAAAGTTTCTAGATTTCCTTCAGAAAGTATCTGTTCTCTCTCTCTCTCTCTCTCTCTCTCTCTCTCTGGTGAGGCAATTGAAGTGATTTGCCCAGAGTCACACAGCTAATGAGTGTTATGTGTCTGAGGCCAGATTGGAACTCAGGTCCTCTTGAATCCAGGGCTGGTGCTCTATCCACTTCATCACTTAGCTACCCCAATCTGTTCTCTTTTGTACTTTATCTGTGATTACATTGGTATAAGGAACTCCCAATAAGGAAATTCCCTCTGCCAATGCAATTTGTCAACTGCTTGGAAATTTGTAATCTTAGAGAGTTGCCTTGGGTAATTGAGAAATTAAATGATTTGCCCCAGCTAATAGTATGTATCAGAGAGAAAACAAGATTCTAGGTCTTTTAACTCCAGTGCTGACTATCCATTACCCCACATTGCCTCTAAGTAAATATCTATTGCACACATTTAGCAAAAACTAAAATAAATATTAATTAACAGTAAAGAATGAAGAGACAGCAGGTTGTAGTAGAAAGAGTGTTTTCCTGGTTCAGGAAACACTGACTGCCATTACCTACCTATCTGTGTGACTTTGGCCAAGTCATTTAAACACACTTGGCCTGACTTTTCTAATCTATAAAATGAGGGGGCTGGATGAGATGATGTCTAAGGTCCTTTCTAGCACTAATATTCTATTATCTAATATAAAAATAAATGGAACATTAAAATATTCATTCCCAAAAAGCATTATAAAATGGTCTGTTGTAAGTTTTCCATCATATTTTTACATAACCATTGAAAGGAATATGGTTCCTCCAGTTCCTTAGCTATTTAAAGAGACAGAGATACATATATTTTCCTCAAAAGCATTTCCCTGTCACATAGTTAAAATTGAGTTCTATATTCTATGAAAGACTCTTTTTACAAGGTTTCCTTGCTGCTTGGATGGACCCTGTAAAATATATTGTCAGGCAACCTATAAAGAACCAAAGGTAATTGTATAATACAGTTATCATTCCATAAATTGAAAGACGTGGCTTAGTTGGGTAAATATTGCTGACTCAGCATCTCTTTGCTTCATTTAATAGCCTCTTCACTTGTAACATAAAAGAAAGTCCAGGGTTTCACAATATACCACAAGTGAGTTCTTGAAATTGATTAGACAACACGAACCACGGAGTCGGTTGCCAGAGGGGACAAGCAGTCCTGACACCACTCTGCCCGCCTGCCAGGAGTGCTTGGTTGAGCAATGAACATGATTTACAAAGGTAAGGCTACCCTTGGATTGAAGACCAAGAGACCCAGGCTGATGAAACACATCTGGAAATCTGCCCAATGGAAACACAAAGCTGGAATGGGTATAGTTTCATGCCAGAGATTTTCAGGAACAGATCCAAAAACATCTTCTGGGAGAGGAAATGAAAGAGGAAGTAGTTTGTTATTTAAAGGGGAGGGAGGGGGAAAGACAGGGAGGAGTGAGTGAGTGAGAGAGAGAGAGAGAGAGGGAGAGAGAGAGAGAGAATGAGGATATGACTGACTAGAGGGAGAATGTCCATGTCCATGCACAGGGTGGGAAAAGGAAAAGCATGACCAGGATAGGAAATTTCAATAAACTAGCAAAGATAAGAAGGAAGTAGGACCTGTTTGGGAGGTAAATGTATCATAATGGAACTATTCAGTCTTGCCAAGAATAATAACCTACATATAATTTAAGGAAAAGGCTAGCATGCATGTGAGAAAAAACAAAAAAGCTGAGCAAGTCCTAGGAAAGTAAACACTTTAGCTCAGCACTTGGTAATTGATACCATCAACAGGAAAGGAGAGGGAGACATTTTACAGTTAAGACTATGACCCAGATAGCCTACCTTCTAATAAGTGTTATCACTCAATTTGATGTTGACTCAGGTAATTTGGGATGCATTAAATAAAGCAAGAAATATCACCTAGCTGGTTTTTCTTTCTAGCTCCAATATGCTTTCTCCTACTCTCTAATCAACTGTTGTCAGAAGGACTTGATTCCAGTTAGACCTATGTTAATTACTTGACATTAGTTTCGACTCCCTCTCTCGCTATCCCCAACACTTCTTTGTAATTTGGTATGCTGTAAAACCGAGTCACATATCTCCCTTCTATATAAAGAATTTTTGACCTTTCTCGTGTTGACTAATATAGTGCTTGAAAAACAGTCTTAAAAGATTACCATGATTATTAATTAGTGTACTATTCAACACAGTATTTACATAACAGAGATTTCTCCCTCCCAATTCTATTTTTTAAGTAATTAATGTCAAGCATGGACTTGTGTTATTTTTTTGGATTGTTCTGCACTTTACAATTTACTTTCAAGAATGACATTGTGTAGAAGACGGGAGATATCTGAAGGGAGTTAGGACTGTAAGAAAATAAAAAAAAAAAAGATGTGAACTTTTCAGGAAGCCCAGCCAACAGAGAATTCTGATTTGGTCAAGAAAAAATAGAATATGGGGCCTTGTCCTAAAATAATAAAATTTGATACCTATAAACAACTCAATTTATTGTGAGTGGGAGAATATGACAAATGAGCAATTAATCTCTTTCTGAATGATTTCCTACCTGCTGAAACTCATTGACCCTATTTTTCCTTAGATGTATGTGTTTATCTATCTTAAGGAGAAATCCCTCAAACACCTTAATATAATAGCAGAAGACTAAATACGCTACATATATGCCACTCTGCCTCAATTTAGCAAACAATAGCAATGATACTTGTTAAATTAAATCTATCATTATTTTATTTCTCCCTTTTAGGGCTACCTTTGGATGATGAGTTGAATGCAAATGGGTCATAGGATTTAGAGTTATAAGTCATCTTAGAGATAATCTAGTCCAGGGGTTCTTAACCTGGCTTTTATGAACTTAAAAAAAGTATATAATTTGATAACTATTTCAATATAATACAGTTTCATTTGTAATTTTATGTATTTTATTTTATGCATTTAAAAATATTATTCTGAAAATGGATTCATAGGCTACCCAGACTGCCAAAGGATCTATGACAGAGAAAAGGTTAATAATTCCTGATCTTCTCCAACCAGGAAACGTTCTTTTTCATCTAAGTCACAGCAACTAACCAACTAACTATTAGTGTCCCTCAAGTCTCTGTCCCGAGATATTTTGATATTTTCTAGTTTTGCTCTCTCTCTCTCTCTCTCCTACCTCCATCCTTCTCCCTCCCTCATTTCTTCTTTTCCTTCCTCCTTTCCCTCCTTTCTCTTTTCCCTCTCTCCTTCCCTCTCCCTCTCTCTTTCTCTCCCCATCCTTCATCCTTCTCTCTTTTCCTCTTTCCCCTCTCTCCTTCTCTCTCCCTCCTTTAGCCTCTGTTTCTCTTCTTTTCTTCCTCCCTTTCTTTTTCTCTCCCCACCCACCCTCCATCCATCTCTTTCCCGCCATCTTCCTGCCTCCTCTTTCTCCTGACCTTTACATATATCCCCAACTGCCTTTCTCATAGGCATCTCAAACTCAACATATCCAAAAGAGAACTCAAGAACTTTTCTCCCAAACTATCCCCTCATCTCAATTTTCCTATTCTTTGTAACTGTCTTTCTCTGTATCCCTAATGCTTAGCGGATGTCTGAGATGTAGTAAGTGCTTAATAAACGCTTGTTGACCGACTGACTGACTGACCTCCCCTTCATTTGACAGAAGAGGAAACAAGCTCATGGAGGTTAAGTGACTTGCTTAAGGTCCCAGAGCAATTAAATAGCAGGGCAAGGATTTGAACCCAGGTCACCCAATTCCAAAATCTAAGGTTTTTTTGTTTGTTTGTTTTTACTACACCACACTATCCTTCTGTGAAAATAAACTTTGCTAGACATAGATATGACATTACCTCAGTTTCATAAAATGAGGAATGCTTGGTAGAATCACTACCTCTTGTCAATTTTCTCCTTTTTGCAGCTATGGACAAATTTTTATCATCATTATTATTAATTATTATTGTTCATTATTACTTAAAGTGTTATTCTCATGCCTTCCTACTATTTAGAAATGTTATAAAATCATTGTGTTCTTAAAAATATAAATTACAAATGAAGATAATGTTTGAATGGAAAAGAAAGCCTAGCTTTTAAAGGGGAGGGTCAAGGAATCTGTATTTGGACAAAAGAAATTCCCTCAAAATGGTGGACTGGAAAAAATCCTGGATTAGATGACTCATAAAGTCCCTTCCAGCTCTAAATCCTATGATCCTAGGTGGCCCAAGGAATCGAAAATAGGGTATGTGACCTTTCAACAGCCCAGTTTGTGGCTAAGCCATGCAATGTAGATTGGTAGACATAGTACAAGTCTGAATGGAAGGGTAGACATATGATTGTTCATAGTGTTGGGCGGCTCAGTGGGTTCATGGGCTGAATACTAGGAAGTCTGCTGTAATGATTCCAGGGGAAGAAAGCCTCCTGCACTAAGGCAACTTATATCAATCAATCAATAAACATTTATTAAGCACCTACTATGTGTCAGGCACTGTGCTAGGCACTATATAAAGAATATTGCTCCTACTGCTACAGCCAGTGTTTTTTGTAGTTTGCTTGACATGGGAGTTCTGCTGGGTCTACTGCTGCTCTCAGGAGCCTCTCATGCCATTGCTACTAGGCATGAAGAAAGGAATTAGACACTTAGAGATATCCAAGTTAATCAATGTGGTCACTCCATCCATTGGACCATTTTGCAATTCCCACATGTTTTCTTATCCTATGCCATTTCATCAATATCTTTTCATAAATCTTCCATTGATGAGATACTCAGAGTATTAGAGACCTTCTTGTGGTTCATAGGATTATAGATCATAGATCTTGAGCCAAGAGGGATTTTAGAGGTATTCAGGCTCAATCTTCACATTTTACAAATGAGGAAATGGAGAACCAGAGAACATAGGCATGCATACTGGGCATGAGGGTTGAGTGTGTACACTTTGGGTAAGCATTTCCATTGGCCCTTCCCCCTTTGGGTGAAGGGCAGTAGAGCCATAGATGTTATTCTATTCATAACCACGCATAGAGAGAGCTTAAATGCCTTGCCTAAGGTTACACAGGTAATAAGTAGAAGAGCTAGGATTTGAATTTATCTTACAATAGCAAGTTCAGTGCCCTTGCCACTGCACCATATTTTTATTCACCATTTAAGATGTGGAAGTACTAACTGTAACACTTGGAATGTACTATTGCCTCTCATCTTCTGTGATTGGCTCATCTTTTTGAGTCTCTGGGTTCTTGATGTCTTTCAGAAGAGAAGAAGAATCAAATTATGACTTCTCAAATGAATAAATGAAGCATATGTCAGTCTTCCAGCTAGTTCCCGTTGCATTGACTATTGGAGTTGCTGTGGTCAAAATGGGAGAAGATCAACAATAGAATTGTAGAAGCGTTTGCACATTCTCAATAGGTAGGCCAAAATTCTTTACTGGGTAAGGCAAAGCCTGAGCACAATAAATTATTTATTTATCTATTTATTTTGGAGGGATGTCAATAAACAATGAGTGTTTACATTTTTAGACTTGGGAACACTGTTAAAGAGGGCCCTTGTGGGCCCAAGAAAGAGAATCTAAGTGAAATGAGTCAACTCTTAAAACCAACTTGGTTGGGAGTATAATAAAACAGCTGAATCTTCCCTAAGGCTAGTGGATCCCCTATGGCTTCACTATGACAGCTTACTGGGTTATAGGGTAGACCAGTTAAGGATGTGATCCTTTTTATTTAAGACTGGTTTTAAGTGTCTTTACTAAGTTTTGAGCTACAGAAATAAATCTATACAAAGCACGTTGAAAGTGTTCTCTTACTCTCATTGTTCCAGTGGCCATACTTAAAATTGAGAGGGAATTTCTCATTGATATTTTTGTACAACCTCGGTTTGACTCTTAAAAGAATAGTTTGATTTTATTTTTTGAGGAGAGAAAGGAGAAACTAAGAAATAAAAGAAAGTGCCAACATTAAGAGGACATACAGGAGAGACAGAACTGAGGACTGGGAATAGCTTCTGTCATGAAAAGAGGAAGAACAATTATTTTTGGTGGAAAGAAAGGATTCCTCAAACCCTGAGTAGTCTAATGGTCAAAGTCTCTCCTGAATATCCTTAGGAAGAAAAATGTACACAGAATCTAAATGCAAATAGATTATGTTCTCAGGGAAAAGACCAATGTCTCTTTCCTGAGAGAGGTTGCCACATTTGTTACTTTTCATGGAGTCTTTTTAGGATTATTTTAGATAATGGCAACTAAGTATCTTAGAACCACTAAACCACACTATTGCTAAAGCATGGCTTGGATTTTGGAAAGTCTATGTAAAAGGACACATATTCCAAGACTCTTAAACAGTTGTGGAAAGCAACTATCATGGACCTATTATCTAACATATTCCATCTGAGGATATATCTATAAATATTCAATTTTGTACTTTATTTGTAAATGGGATAAAAATGATGGCTTCTCTACATGTCACCTTCTTCCTAGATTATTTTTCTCCCTTCAGGTTGAAGGGAGGGTAGAATGTTGTGTCTTCTCTTTAAGCTGGGAACCAGAAGACCAGGAATCTTCTCTTTAACTCTCTCTAACCTCATCTCTTATGCAAGCACGGAACACTGAATAATCAATCTCCACCAATACGGAGAGCGGCATACAAATTGCCCTTTGAGCCAAGGGTTACATTATTAATTTTTCCTTAAGCGTTTGAGGGGTATTGATATTTGGCCTAGGAAGGTAAAAGACTTGAGCACTTTAGGAATTGTCAGAGAACATGGTGCATCAACACAGAAGTGTTCACTGTTGTATAATTCCAAGGTAGATTTAAAAAGCAATAATCACCAGGTCAATGTACCTTGGCCCTGATTTTCTGCATCTAGAATGTGTCCTGGAAGAAATACATATTATTAGGGCTTTTTTTTTTCTTATGTCTCCTTCACAGAAGTTAAAAGGAATATTTTTTTCCTTTCCAAGAACAGAATTTTCTAGGTTTCATCATTGTTGTTCACATAAATGTCAAAAGAAAGATCATTTTCTTAAAGACATATGCCCCCTTTCTCTTCATAGGACAATGAGGTTCCAGGATGCAGTGATTAGAAGCCTGTAGGAACTGAATTTTTTCCAGTTGCATTTTAGATACATTATCTCCTTTTGCCCCTCCCTTCTTATATAGACACATTTAATTTTTATTTAAAGCAAAGCTTTAATTCTCTTGCCTCCTGGGTAAATAGATACCAATCTGTTCTCAAGAGTCAGCATGGTTTCATCAACTACAGGTCATGCCAAACTAGCTTATTTCCTTTTTTGGCAGGGTTACTAAACTACTAGATCATGGCAATGCTTCAGATACAGTCTAACTTTTATTTTATCAAAGTATTAGACAAAAGTCTCTTGGGATAGTCTAGGGGAAAAGATGGAGAGTTGTGGACCTATGCCGCTTAATATTTTTATCACTGTCTTTGGTGAAAGCATTGTTGGCCTACTTATCCAGTTTTCCAATGACACAAACATGGGAGGGATCTCTATCACATTGGATGACAAAATCAGGATTCCAAAACATCTTGGCAGGCTGGAACATTGGGCCAAATCTAATGAGAAGAAATTTTATGGGTATAAATGTAGAGGTTTACAATTACATTAATAAAATCAATTTCAAAAGTACAAGATGGGGAGGCAAAATCAGATAGCAGTTTTTCTGGGGGGAAAAAGGGGTTTTAGTGGGTTGCAAACTTAAGATGAGCCAATAGCATGACAAGTGATTGAGAAAGAAAATGAAAACTTAGGCTTTTTTTTTTTTTTTAGGGCAATTGGGATTAAGTGACTTGCCCAGGGTCACAGAGCTAGTAAGTGCCTGAGTTCAGATTTGAACTCAAGTCTTTCTGACTCCAGGACTGGTACTCTATCCATTGCACCATCTAGCTGCCTCAAACTTAGGCTATGCTAACAGAAATGTTTTCTAGGACTAGAAAACATTTGTACTCTGGTCTGTCAGACCACATCTGAAGTACTGTGTTTAGTTCGATGCAATCACATTTTAGGAAGGATGCTGACAAATTCAAGTATATCCAGGGCAAGGTAACAGGGATGGTGAAGGGCCTCAAGTTCAGGCCATGAGGGAGTGTGTAGAATTGACAGGTGAGGTTTAGACTGGAAATGAGAAGGTTTAGGGGGGACCTGACAACTATCATCCAATCTTTGAGGTACAAGCATGTGGAAGAAGGTTGTGTTGTGAGCACCAGAGGAAAGACCTGGGAGCGATACGTGGAAGTTGATAAGAAGTAAATTTAGTCAAGGAAGCAAATTTAGGTAAAGAGAAAAAAAAGTAACCTCCTAATAGTTCGGGACATCCAAGAATGAAATGGACTGTCTTAGGAGGCAGCAGGTTCCCCTTCATGGTTGGCTGACCACTTGTCAGGTATGGTGAGGTATGATGCCTGTTCAGGCATGGTTTGACCTGGATTGCCTTCCGACTGTGAGATTCTGGGAGTCATTTTATTGTGATAACTTTTTCACAACAACTAAAGAGAATTTTAAAGACCACACTGATCAGCCTGACTGGCAGACTCTGAATCTCCTTTCCTGGATCTCTCCTGATCCCTACAATTGCAGGTGGGCCACGCCCCCTGCCTCCCCTCCCTCCCCTGCCTCCCCTCCCTCTCTCCCTCCCCAATTCTCTTGTATATATTCTGTATATGCTTAGATGTACAGGTGTACCCCAATGGAATGCAAACTCTTGGAGAGTAGGGATTCTTTGTTTTTATATCTCAAGTACTGTTGTCTAGTATATAGAAGGTTCTTAACAAATGTTTGCCAATTCATTAAATGATCTCTTTCAGGATAGGATAGACAAAGTGGCATCTGCACATAGAAGGCAGATGTTGCATGGGTAGTTAATGCCGCTTGGGACAGCAGCACTCCAGGCTCGTATCATCTGTGTAATAAAACGATGCAGATCTCCCTGAAGAAGGGACCGATCAGTGAGACACTTAGAAACGCCTCTTGGAGTTAGGGAAAGGAAGAAACTAGTAGAAAAGCCAGGGGAAGGTGAGAAAGATAGAAGGAGAACATCCTGGGTCACTCCTTAGCAGAGAGAGCTCTGTTCTGTTCCAAGGCACCAAGAGTCCCCCTCACTAAGTACCCTGCCTGGCACAAAGAGGTATCTTATAAAAAAAATCTGGAACACTCACAGACATGGTAGAATGAGAGGTGGAAGAACAGTCTTATTCTCACACAAATGCTCCAGTAAAGATCAAGGAAGAGTACCAGACTGAGCGGTGACCTGGAAATCCAGGCAGATAGTATGGTGGGTGACTTTTTCCAGATCAGATCAGGATAGGGAGAGAGCCAGAAGCCTGCAGGCATTTGGGAAAGAATCTACTTAGAGAAGCATGTTGCAGAAGCCACCTTTGGGCTGGGTCTGGCCCCTACAGCTACGTGTCAAGTGCAGGGAGCCCAGATCAGGGTCCAGCCTGCAGCTGTATTACTCTCACCTTAAATAGGTGTCTTGGAGCCTTCTAACATTGGGACCTCAAATAATAGAGGCTAGGACCAAACAAGGCCCCATTCCCTCCAGAAGTACAAACAACTTAGCCCTGACACAAAGTTACAATGCAGGAAGTAAGGCTGAAAAATAAGTAAACATGATACTAATGATAAAGAAAAATTATGGATCCAAGAATATATAAAACATAAACCCAGATGAAGAGACTAATTTTATAATACCATAGTCAGAAAGAAAATCAGTCATCTCCTGAAAGAAACCTTAAAATGAAACCTCCCAACCAAAATTCAGGCCAAATGAAAAAAAAAAAAAAAAAACAAATACAACAAGTAGCCAGAAACAGAGTTCAGGTACTAAAGAGCTACAATCAGGATCATACAAGACTTGACAGCTACCACAAAAAAGAAGAGTTTAGAATACGAAGTTCCAAAAGGCAAAAGATAAAGACTTATAACCAAGAATAATTTAGTTGATAAAACAGTATTATTCTACAGGCATATTTTAAATAATCCAATCCCAGAAAAAGAAGCACAATTAAACTTTCAAAGAAACAATTCAGGAGAATAGATTGATTTATAATAATATTTTATTAAACATTTAAGGAACAATTAATTTCAACATTGTATAAACTATTTGTAAGAAATAGGCAAAGAAAGCATCCTACCAAATTCCTTCTATGATATAAATATGGTCTTGATACGCAAACCAGGAAGAAACAAAACAGAGAAAGAAAATTGTAGACCAGAGCAATCAGTTCTACTCTGCATATATGTTCCCAAAAAGTACTGCACTATGCAAAATTGAGCAATAAAGGCCATAGAATTAAGGGGAAATGGCATTAGGGGTACAATGCTTAAAAACTTCATCAGTGATATATTAAAAAAAGATTGGAACCTAAAAACAGTAGCATAGTTGTATACATATTAAATCACTAAGAAATATATAAATATTATAACAAATGAGCTGGTTGGCCTGCATCCTGCACTACATGAGCATGCTGGGTAGAGGAATGCAGAAGAAAACATCTAGAAAGCCTGGACTATGGAAACAGAGAGCAGAGCAAACATCAGAGGATGTTGCCCTGTTGGCTGTTTCCACAACTTAAATTAAATTCCTAATGTCCCCATATTATATGTGAATGTAACCACAAGGCTTGTCTTCCCCATCCCCTCATTGCTTAGTAAAATAATTCCTTTCTTAATATAGAGAAACATATGTTTAGCATTATTTAGTAAAAGTCACACCCATGAGTTACATTCTCTAGGTATAAACTTCATATAGATAAACTTAAGTGGCCCCAAGGCACTGCTTGAACTCACCCTGGGTGTGTACTTGTGATAAACCTCCAATCTCTCCCCTTACACATAGCTGTACCCTTCTAAACATTGTATAAAAACCCACGGTTTTGTCCAATGGTTAGCTAGCCTTAGCCAGAGCAGACAGGCCAGCTTGGTTGTGGAGGCTGACTGGCTAGCGGGATGGGAAAGCCCACCTGACTCTTCCCAAGGGGAGCCATGATCCTGCCTTGCCAGTAGCCTTAATGGGCCAACCCAACACCTCCTAGCAATCTTATCTAACACTGTACCTGGCCCTAGGTATTTACACCTGCCATTATAATAAACATCACGTATTGTGCATCACTTCTGATTGGACCTGACTAATTCACAGCACCTGCACATCATGTTCAACACTTGTGTTGTATTGAGTTTAATTCTTGGTGCCTTATTTTTACAATGATGCTGATAAACTAGTGAGTATCCAGAAGAAGGTAGTAACTAAGATTGAGAATGGTCTTCAAGTTAGGTCTTATGACAATCAGTTGAAGGAACTAGGGATATTTGCTCTGAAACAGGTAAGACCAGATACTGTTGTTGGGACATGATAGCTGTCTTCAAGAATTTGAAAGGCTGTCATGTGGGATGAGGGACTGACTTGTTCAACTTGTCTTTAGAGGGCAGAAGTAGGAGTGAAAGGTAGAAGCTGCCGAGAGGCCTATGGCCTTTCCTTATTCTCCCAGGTGTTTATTCTTCCTCCTGAAATTTTGTATTTACTTATCTGAATATCTGTTGTCTCTGTGTATGTGTTGTATTTTGATTTTGTCCTTGTATCTCAGCATAGTGCCTGACATGTAATAGATACTTAAATACTAATGCTTGATTAATTTAATTGCTATGAATTCATAGTTGAGACCCAGGCCAAGACTACTTTCTTACTCAGAGAACTGCTATAGGTTATTATCCCACAGTTAAGAGCCAATGGAGATTTTGGATGGAGTAGGGAGTGAGGTTGAGGAGTTGAGATTTACCCCTATTGTGTGCCCTTGTTACTCAGCTGAAGGTCTTTGCTTAAGTCACCAATTACCCCACTAAGAGATTCCATTTTGCAAAGAAACAAGGACACACAGCAGTCTTGCTATTGTAAGACCACCTCTCCTACTGTCAGTTGCCTCACCTCTACTACTGTGGACTTGATTGATAAGTCAGTTATATCTCACAACAATTTAATTACTATAAATTCAGAATCCAGGCATTAAGGCACTCCAGGTTCTCTAGCTACTTTATGGATGTTATCCTCCTTTGGTAGGAAAACATTATTTTTTTTTTTTAGCTTCACACCATTTTGGTGGTATTGATGATTGACGTTAACAGAAAGGTACCATCATCCATGAAACTCATACCCTGCAGTTCATGTGGGGAGTCACTTTATACTATCCCCTTTAATATTACAGCTATCCCTTCCACAGCATGGGGGTTAAGTGTGAGGCACTCCCACAATCTGAAAAATCCACATAAAATTTTTTAGCCCTCCCTTCATATCACAGAAGTCTGAATTATTGTGGTATTAAAAATAAAATATGTTGATATTATACAATACTATACATATATTTTTTGCATTTCTGAGTTTCTAAGCTTTTTCTGTGTCATCTGCTGGCCTTTACATGTCATCTGCAAAACTCCCCCCAAATTCCCACTTAATTTCTTATGCCCACTTGTGATACATTGAAACCACAGTGGGGAAAGTTGCAATGTGGAAGGGATAACTGTACAAGTATTCTCTTATTTTTGGTTATTTTGGGTATCCTCTGGTTGTCCCTCAGTGATTCACACTTTTCTTAGCAATCAAAGTGGATTTCATGTTCAGTTCCCCAAAGCAATACTTTCTTAGCCACTGGACATACTCACACTGAACTGGCAACCTCCTACCCTATTGTCCTAGCAAATACAGTGAGTAACAGAATGTCTTTAGCACCAGTAAATAATAACAATAGCTAAAACTTATATAGCACTTTAAGGATTGCAAAGCGATCAACATTCTCATGTGATCCTCACAACTCTATGAGAAAGTATTATTATTATCTCTATTTTATAGATGAAGAAATTGAGGTTAATAGAGGTTAAAGGACCTGCCCAGGGTCAGAAAGTATGTGAGATAGGATATGAATTAGGCACAGGGTCACTGTTCTATCCACTGAGCCAACTAGCTTTCCCTTCCATAGGATCTTAATGAAGATTTTTTGACGGAAGTTCTAGCTAAAAACCTAAACACAATACAGTTTTCTCTTTCTTCTTTTTGATTTTCCTCCTCAACTTTCCTGTAAGCTTAGCCTTTCGTCTTGCCTCTAGGCCTTATCCCTTTTACCCCACCCTCCTCATTTTCTGGTAAGAAATATGGTCAGTCATATTCATGCTACCACCAAACCTGAATTTTGGAGTTCCCCAACTCTGTTCTCAGAGATGCTTTCAGAGCCTTCCTGGAACACCCAGTTTGAGAATTGTGGCCTGCAGAAAGGCAGCTGTTGCACATATGATTCCACTGAAGGCATTAGAGGAAGTGTTACCTATATTTCATAGTCTTGTTCCAATCACCACTCTCTGGTTCACCTGCCAGCATAAGGAGCATGATAGGTTTTGTAAGAGAATAATCTGAAATGTGAATTTTGCATGAAAAAACCATGAGATTCATGTATCCTGACTGGATGAGAGAGTTTTCAGCCACAGAGACTATATAAATATTGTTGTATAAATGGTTCCGCTGAACCAACATGACATGAGGGGGAAAAGAATCTGTAAAATTTACTTGTGTTGGCTGAAATCTTAGTCAACAACACAGTATAAAATGTCCCTTTGCTTTCAGAGTGAATGCTATGAATGAGAGCACGGGTTATCTTCACCTGCAAATCCAGGTGTGTATTGTAGTTCGAATTTTTAGCTTTTTTTTGCATATATTTTTAACGTCCATTTTCTTACCCTGGTGTATGGTTTTGGCCAGTGAAGACTAGGAATGTATCAAGACCTGTCCTTTATCTTCCTCCTTAATACATCTCTTCACCGAGGCAGAAAAGGGCTTGTATACATATATACATATATATAGTATGTGTGTATGCATATAGATGTATATATATGCGTGTGTGTATTCATATATATGTATATATGTGTGTGTGTATATGTTTTCTTTTTGTTTATATTTAAACAAGTGGTAAAAAGAATTGCTACCAAATGAAATTGAGAGCTGTAGCTGATGTTCCTATTTCTTTTAGTACTTAAAAAAATTGAAGATAAAAGAAAAAACCAAATTAAAAAAGAACCATAAACACTACCAAAAAACACAATAAGGGCCTGGTTTTGTGACTTGTAGAGAAAGAAATTTTATGGTAAGTGTCACTTTAAAAAATAAATAGTCATTACATTTTTTTATCCTCTTGAGAAATACATATTTCAATTCAAGATGTCAAAGATTTCTCTCAATAAGGGAGCTTTCCTATAGTAATCTGCTTAGTTAATATCTTAAAGTTTCATATATGAGTCTGGGGTCTGGAATTTCGGTAAATGTATAAAAATGTTGTCAAAAAAGTTGACTCAGTTTTCCCCTTTTGAACCTCAAAGGTAGGGAGGCAGGGAGGCTGGGAGGTGTTAGACTGATGAGAAGGGCTGCTAGTGAGAGAGACCACGCCTGCAAGCCAGGCCCCCACTCAGCAGCTGCTCAGAGGGCTCCAGTCAGCTGATTTCCAGCACAACTGGAAACATTATTGTAATAAGGAATGCAGAGCTTGACTGAGCTGACAGCGCTGGATTCGCAAATCCATTCTAAACACATGGGATTGATGCTCTGCCTTAATTAGCAGCCTCATTGGTCCTTGACTTTCAAAAGCATGACACTGTAGTGTATATAAGCACCTCATTGAAGTAAACAGCTCCTTGGCTGGAGACACTTGTCAACACAAACTATTTTCTTTACATTTCTAGGTTGGCCATTCATCAAATCAGCTACATCCAGTGGTGCCCAGTGGTAATTATGTTTGTTTTGAGAAGAGTTTTATTCAAATAATTTGGAGACCTTCAGCAAAACTTAAGCGAACTCAGTTTTGTATATCCTATGATAGCCAGAGAACCAACCTGTGACTGCAATGATCTACTAAGTAGAGGAGCTAAGTGGCACAGAGTCTGAATTACTAGACTTGGAGTTAGGAAGATCTGAGTTCAAATATGGCCTCAGATACTTACTAATTCTGTGACTCTGAGCAAGTCATTTGACCTCAGTTTTCTCATTTGTGTGATGCAGTTAATAATAGCATCTCTAAAAGCACTTGCCTCCCAGGGTTGCTGTGAGAAACAAATGAGACAACATTTGTAAAGTACTTTGCAGACTTTAAAGAGCTATATAAATGTTAGCTATTATTCTTAATTATTGTTGCTGTTGTTCTGAAGTTCATGGAGAATAATTTTTTTTTAAAAGAAGGTCTGGAAAAGAAGTTGTCCTATGCAAAAGTTACAAAAGCTGAAGGGGGGCAGAAGGGATGGAGGAACAACAACAACCACAACATTCAATCAATCAATCAATAAACATTTATTCACACATACTATGTACCAAGCACGGTGGTAAGCACTGTGGTTACCAAAAGAGGCAAAAGACATTCCCTGTCTTTAAAGGCAGCTTTCTACATTCAAAGACTCCAGTTCAAGTACCCAGGCCATGTAATCTCACGCTGTTGTCTAAAAAGTCCATGCACCATTGTTCCATTAAGACGTTTGAACTATATTTCCCGAGGTGTGTAGCTAGCATTTAAAATACTTTCCCCTTGATGTCTTTGGAACCACCCCAACAGGGGATCAAACACCAAGTAATATTACATATTCTTGTCAAGCTAATCATTTAAATTGTCCTGAGCAGGATCAACCTTCTACCCTAAGCCACTCTTCTATTTCTTTGGCAATTAGGAATGGTTGCATCATATTGATTAGGGTGCTAATCCAATCAATGTTTTTGTGAGAGTCAGTTCACCAGCTTTTTAGAGCTCCTGGTTGGCCTTCACAGCTATTATAGTAGTCTCATGGCACATAAAGTCCCAATTGTAAATAGCTGTGGATGGCAATCCCCTTCTTTGCTTTTGGCTTCCACCCTCCCCCACAAATCTCATGGCATGTCATGTCTCATG
This sequence comes from Vombatus ursinus, assembly GCF_900497805.2. Lineage (NCBI taxonomy): Eukaryota > Metazoa > Chordata > Mammalia > Diprotodontia > Vombatidae > Vombatus > Vombatus ursinus. The sequence goes on from NW_020954552.1 coordinate 1,673,331, forward strand.
CCATTGAGATGGTTATTTATCATCATCATCATCACTACCATCATCTTCCTGGGCATAAATGTCAGCAATGACCTGACTAAAAATTAAAGAAAGAAATATACCTAATTTGCAAGTCTAAGTCATTTTTATTTTTGTATTCTTTTGTAATGCTTATGCACACTAGAATTTTTCTAATGCTTTACTGAAATATGGAAAGAAATTCTGGGTGTTTCTAAAATATATAACACCTACAAGCCCAAGGAAACAGTTCAATAATCTATATTTATTTCCCCTTTGAACAGTGTGATGGTACAGGCTACTGATTGAACTGTATAAAATGTCAAATTCATTAAAAGGTATATATTGCCTGGCATCAATTAATGACCCTTGAAGTTCAATTTGCAAGTATTTATTGTTGTCACTCTTGACTGTTTAAATGTGTTTCTTCCTGGTGATTACCAGAGGAAACACATAGATAGATGGGAGGAAATAATGGTGTGATAATATTCCAGTGCCCTCCAAGAAGGGCCATATGGCCCCAAATGGTGCACATTGGGGAAACAGCAGGCCAATTGGTGTCTAATGTCTGTGAAATATACCAGAGCCCAGGGGGTGGTCTTGTGTCTCAGTCACACTACTTACCATTAATGTTGGAATCTAACAAATGCCATTAGATATTTTCTCCTAGTTCTCACTGTATGGAGAAAATATCAGGTAGTCTAGTCTAGGACTTTTTTTTTTAGGCAATTGGGGTTAAGTGACTTGCCCAGGGTCACACAGCTAGTAAGTGTCAAGTGTTTGGTCTGAGGCGGGATTTGAACTCAGGTCCTCCTGACTTCAGGGTGCTCTATCCACTGGGCCACCCAGCTGCCCCAAGTCCAGGACTTCTTAAACATCTTCCACATGCAATCCCTTTTCACATTTTGGTTCATTGGCACTGCATGGTTTAAGGAAATGCACAGGGCAAAGTGCACATACTTTGTGTTCAGAATCAAGGCAGCAGTGAAGTTGCACAATGCAACCTGGGCAAGCACTGCCAGAAACACCTTGGATTCATTACACTATTGATTTTTAATTAATTTTTGGTCATTGCTCATTCAGAAACCTTTTCTGTTGCCAAATTTTGTTCTGACCCAGTTTAAGAAGCGCTGGTAGTCAGCCACCTGGACACTTAACGATTTGCCTACAGGAAATACTCTGTTTCAGAGTAGAATTTGAGGACATCTTCAATTTTTTTAATGTAGGTTTCAGTCTCAATAGGATTCCATCCTGTTTTAGAAACTTACTAAGCAGCTAGGTGGCTTAGTGGATAGAGTGCTTTGTCTGGAGTCAAGAAGATCTGAGTTCAAATCTGGCCTCAGACACTTACTAGCTATATGACCTTGGGCAAGTCACTTAACTTCTGTTTGCCTTAATCCCCAGGAGAAGGAAATAGCAAACCACTTCAGGATCTTCGCCAAGAAAACTCCATGAACATTATTAGTGTGCTATGGCCCACAAGGTCACAAAGAGTCAGATATGACTGAATAGCAGCAACAAGCTATAAGACCGTGGACAAATCACTTGACTTCTCTAAGTCTCAATTTCCTCGTTTGTAAAATAGGGATAATATCACCTACCAGCACAAGGTTGTTATAAGTATCAAATGAGGTAATGTGTGTAAAGCACTTTGCAAACCTTGAAGTACCATCATTGGTATTAATACTCTAGCCAACAGTATATGTTATAGCCAGAGTCCAATATAGTGCCCAGATCCATTCTTATCTGCCTCAACAATACTCTGGTCAAGGTTACTGTTCAAACAAAGGTAAAAAAAAAATCTTAATTCCAAGCTTGGATAGGTTGGATTAGGGTTGCTTAATGCTGCTGTGCCAATATCTCAAACAATATCTTAATCTTATTCTGTCTCACTTTTTTCCCTTTCCATGCATGTCTCATTTCCCCCATTACCTTTATCTCAGGATAGTTAAATGTTTCACATAAATAGTCCGTGTTCTGTTGATGATGTTACAGCAAAGGTCCGATTTGCTGTCTAATTCCCATCCCATCGACTTTATGATTTGGTCAGTGTGACATAGCAGGGTGTGGTGAAAACAACAATTTAATTCTGGATGACACATATCAGATTATAGTTGAATGAAACTTCTCTGGCCAGAGCACACACTAATTGCAGTTTGTGTTATTTTCTGGGCCCCACATTTTCAAAGAGACATTGCCAAATTATTGTGTATCCAGAGCAGGGTGACCTTGGATGATGACATGGAAACCATGTCATACGAGGCATGATCGAAGGAACTGGGAATGTTTGGGAAGAGTGAGGATTAAAGTGGGGCATGATGAGCATTTTCAAATAAATGAAGAGGACCTGTCCCAGACTACTTCTGTGCTGCTCCGAAAGGAAGAAATGGGATCAGTGAATTGGAGCCAATTTTCCCTCCATAAGGAAGAATTTGGAACAACTGTAGCCGTCCCATGATGGAATAAATTGACTTAAAAAGCAGTGATTTTTCTTTTATGTGATGTATTCAGGAAGAAGTATTGGATGATGTGAAGGGATTTCTGCACTGAATTAGAGGCAATGAGGTATAAGTGAAAAAAGCATGGGGCATAGAATCAGAGGGGCGTTAGGTGGTGCAGTGGATAGAGTGCTGGGCCTGGAGTCAGGAAGACTCATCTTTCTGAGTTTAAATCTTGTCACAGACACTTACTAGCTGGGTGACCCTTGATGTCACTTAGTGTTACTTAAGTGACCTGTGTGTCACTTAACCCTGTGTGCCTCAGTTTCCTCCTCTGCAAAATGAGCTGGAGAAGGAAGTGGCAAACCACCCCAGTATATTTGTCAAGAAAACCCCAAATGGGGTCACCAAGAGTTGGACATGACTGAAAATGATTGAAATAGAGTCAGAAGATTTAGATTTGAGTCCTGGATGAGATACTAGCTGTGTAATTATAGACAAATCATTTATTCTTTCTGAGGCTTAGTTTTCCCATCTATAAAATGGTTTAAATAATATTTGCCTTATGAATCTTTTTTTTTTCCAGCTAGGCAATGGGGTTAAGTGACTTGACCAAGGTCACATAGCTAGTAAGTGTCAAGTATCTGAGGTCATATTTGAACTCAGGTCTTCCTGACTCCAGGGCCAGTGCCCTATCCACTGTACTACCTAGTTACCCCTGCCTTATGTATCCCACAGGGTTGTTGTGTGAAAGGCTATTTGTAAGTTACTTATATAATCATAAGTTTTATTAGGATTCATTTAAGGATCTTCCAACTGTAATAATTTATCATTTTAGTCATGTAAATGGATGGTCTGAATTTGAATTAACTGTGTCCTGTGTTTCATTTTTAAAAAAAATTAAATTTATATCTTTAAAAAATCTCCATATTCTGGAATGCTTGGTATATTTTAAGTAATTAAGTCAAGCTGGAGATGGACAGATTGTAAATATACCTTTTCATAAATCACAGAAGAAATATCTTATTTATTTGGGTAAAATTTAATCAATTTATTAATTCATCTAAAACATTTCTTGAAAGCCTAGAGTATAGGAAACCCTATAATAGATGACACACAAGAGAATTGGCATCTAGGGTCTTTTTCCTTTGAAGAGGTCATAGGCTTGCTGCTGATAAGGGGTGATGCATGAAACATTTAGAAAATATGACAAGTCACCATAATATTATTTAAACTGTACGCATCTATACAGATGTGGTAAAAAGTCAAGGATTGATGAGGATAGGAAGGGGTCAGTCAAATACCTGTTCAGTGAATTACTTTCAAAAAGGAAAAGTACTTGACAGTCTTTCACTGTGTGTTTACACACAAATGTAAACTATATGCAGAAAACTTTACAGATTTGTTGTTTGGGGAAAAGATTTAGTTTCACAAGTTCTGGACAGTCAAAAAATTACTAAGCCCTCTAAAATGAGTCCATGTTTTCATATGTAGTCAAATAATGGTCGACTCATACCTGCTTCTTCGTGGCTATGGGTCACACTTGAAAGAAACTACATAAATTCCTCATGTAGATTTTCCCTGAATTATGACTGGGTTGAAGTAGGGGGCATACTTCATTTCCTCCTAAAATTGAAGGGTTATTTTAATTCAAGTCTGTTTTCAAGTAAATCACGAGCCAAGGTAACACAGTCTCACAAATGGTAGTGTTCGACTTTTCCCTGACTTGACAAATGGGCAGATGTGGAAAAGTATCTTCATCAAAGTATTTTTTGTTATCATGCTGGAGTAAGAGTACAGTCAAAGACTTTGCATTTGGAAAGAACATTATGTTTACATAGAAAAGAAAACATTTTCAATTCAGGTTTTTTCCCATGTCCTTCTTTCCTCCCAGGCCATAATTATATGATCAATGGTTGAGCTGTCAATTTCTAAGAGACATGGAAAAAAAATTAACCATAATTTAATTATTAATGAATTGTAATTATAAGACCATAAACTATACAGAACAAAAATCGATCAGATTAGTAGAATGAGAAAAGAATATGACAAGAAGATTGTGTGAAGTAGTTACCATACAACATACCATTTACGATTCACAAAGAAATTTCAAGAATAGTACATAAGGCAAGGAAAAAAATCACCAGTTGATTTATTTTTAGCTTTCATGCTTCATTGTGAGTGACAGTCATTTTGCTCACCTTTTTGCCTCTCTAATCAGTAATTTGGTTCTTTACCATATATATCTATACATCTATATACCTATCTGTCTGTCTGTCTATCTATCTATCTATCTATCTAACTATATTTGCTTTTTGGTGAGGCGATCAGGGTTAAGTGACTTGCCCAGGGTCACACAGCTATAAGTGTCGAGTGTGTGAGGCCAGATTTGAATCAGGTCCTCCTGACTCCAAGGCTGGAACTCTATCCACTGTGCCACCTAGCTTCCCTCTCCTTACCACGTATCTTGAGAGGAGGTGAGCTTTACGTCAAATTTCTGGTCATGGAGGAGGTCCATGCTTCCCTGTTTGAATGTATTCCTATTTCAGAGCTCCATGTAAAAAGGTCAAGGAAGGTCATAATAGAACCAGCCTAGGGAAGCAGGGCCTGTTCTTAATGTCTTAAATGTTTTTCAATTTGGGAACATTGGGTAGATGGCTTCTCTCGAGTCATTGCTTTCACAGGTTTATGGATTTTGTAGCTTCTCGTACTTTCCACTGCTTTTCAAAAACCACTTTGTTTCAGGCTTCCCTGAACACAGATTGCTCTGATGCTGGGCAAACAGTTTTTATAAGTCATGCAGCTTTGAGTAAGAAGCATTTTAGGCTTACAAGAACATGGATAGTTGCTGGTCTCCCTTGGCCCTGTTCCATCACTGTGTGCACCTAAGTGGGAAATCCAAGTTTGGACGTCACTTTAAAGCAGTAGGGAGCAGACAGATAGTGCTTTTTGATGTTTCTTCTTGAGATTTGTAGCCATCGAGTAGTTATCTTTTCTGATGGAGCTACAACAAGCAATCATATATAAACTGTCTTACTTCTGCTTCTGAGTTCCTCTAGTAATTTGAACACACAGCAAGCAATGGTATTTATTCAATACTCGTTATGCAGAGAATGCTGTGAGGGGATAAAAAAGAAATGAGGGCTGACACTTGCCCTTTAGAAACTTAGAATTGAATTAGATGACACTTTTAAGTTTAATCTGATTAACATTTTCTCCTTCACTTTAAGTCTAGACAATCAACAAAATAATCAATCAAGCTCTGATATGTAGCATTTAATGATCTCTGAAGTATAAATGCCTATCCTAAAAATTAACAATAGGCTCTAGCAGGTGGGCTCAAGCTGGCTCCAGCACACCTCTGCGCCAAAGATACATGAAAGGCTAGTGTGAATACATAGAAACGAAACAAAATGAAACACAGAAACAACTATGAGCTCATAGGCTCAGTTTTTTTTATCAATAAATCAAGGAGGTGGATAAGATAATCTCTAAGACCCCTCTTGGCTATCTAACTTTCTGTGAATCTGATATTTTTCCACAAATTTTTCTTCTTTTTCTGCCTACCTATCTTTTAGCTCCTTGTTTGTCTTTTTTTTTTGTATTTAATCATCATCTGCTCAGGCTACTTGGGCTTGATCATTGGTTCACTGTCTTGTTAATAAAAAAGGTGCCATGCTCATTTCCCTTAAAGAAAGAGAGTGGGTGAATTCGTTAAAGGAATATGTACTGCAGATGCCAAGGACTGAATCTCTTTTTTTTATTAATTTATTTTTATTTTCAACATTCACTTACATAAGCTTTTTTTTTTTTTTTTGAGGAGGCAATGGGATTAGGTGACTTGCCCAGGGTCACACAGTTAGTAAGCGTTATGTGTCTGAGACTGGATTTGTACTCAGGTCCTCCTGACTCCAAGGCCGGAGCTCTATCCACTGCGCCACCTAGCTGCCCCTACATAAACTTTTGAGTTTGAACTTTTCTCCCCCTCCCTCCCTGCCTCCCTCCCAAGACAGCATGCAATCTAATATAGGCTCTGCATATACATTCCTATTAAACATATTTTCACATTAGTCATGTTGTAAAGAAGAACTAGAACCAGTAGGAGGAACCACAAGAAAGAAGAAACAAAACAAAACAGAAGGGGAAAAAAAAAAGCAAATAGTATGCTTTGATCTGCATTCAAACTCCATAGTTCTTTCTCTGGATGTGGATAGCATTTTCTATCATGAGACTTTTGAAGATGTCTTAGAGCCTTGCATTACTGAGAAGAGCCAAGTCTATCAAAGTTAGTCATTGCACAATGTGGCTGTTACTGTGTACAATGTTCTCCTGGTTCTGCTCATTTCACTCAGCATCAGTTCACACACGCCAACAACTGAATCTTGTAAAGCTCCCTCTTATACTGTGGAGGAAGAGGCCTGGAAAGGGAAGAGGTGCAAATGGAAGAGACAAAACAAGAGCAAAGTGATTTGGGTGAGGAAAATCAGGAAGCTTGTGAAGTATCATGGAAACCGAGCAAAGGGAAATGTGACCGGAAGACTTCATGAAATTAGATAAGAGGATTGGTTACGGTTTATGGACTAGAAGTTCCATAAAGTGCTGGTACTTTACTAATAAATAAATAAATAAAGTAATAAAGAAATGAATGACTTGCTCACTTGACAATGAATTCCCTGATGCAGAGGAAGTGGTGGAGGTGGAATTAAATTATTAAGATGTGTTGAGTGAATGGCACGAGATTGAAAATTAAGAAGAGGTATGGTTTAGGATTCAGAGTCATTTTGAGAACTCCTGGGAGTTGTTGCAATGGCCATTCCTGTTCATTAAGAATTTCAAAGAACCCTCTTAACTTTGAGATTTCAGTGTGACACAAATCTCTTTCACCACTGTTGTTCAGTCATTAGGTTATATCTGACTTTTTGTGACCCTGTGGACCGTAGTGTGCCAATACTATCCGTGGGGTTTTCTAGACAAAGATACTGAAATGATTTGCCATTTTCTGCTTCAGTAGATTAAGGCAAAAAGAGGTTAAATGACTTGTCCAGAGTCACACAGCTATTGAGTATCTGAGGCTGGTTGAACTCAGGTTTTCCCGACTCCAGACCCAGATCTCTATCCACTGCGCCACCTAGCTGCCTACCTCCCAGGATTGTAGTGAGGATTAAATGAGATAATATTTGTAAAATGCTTAGCACGGTGCTTGGCACTTAATAAATCCTTCATTCCTTTGCTCTCTCTTTCTTTTTTGTTCATTTGTTTGTTCGTTCGTTCCTTCCTTCCTCTCTCCCTTTCTTCCTTTCCATTTAGGAATGACAGCAACTGTGGTAAAGATTGAGAAAGTCTTGCATCTGGCATGCTACTATGGCCTTCAGATGGGACACTTAAATGTGCAGGTGCCTAACATTTATAGGTGTTGATAAGCCAGCAGTGACTACTAAGATGTGTCATCCACAAAACACTTCCCAGGGGGCAAAGCTGACCCAATGCTTTAATTTGCCCCCTGAATGTAGGACTGATATCTGTATTCAGAAGCTTTGTCTATTCAAGTAGCAAGAGAAGGGTCACAAAGCTGCCTCTGTCATACATTCCAGTTCAAGAGACCAGAGCAATCAAAGTGTATGAGGGGGTGATTGGCAGGGACCCAGAAGCACTGGTCACTCCAACTATACTTCACCATCCCTGTGAACTCGATTTCTGTGTTGGTTATTTCCTCCCTTTTATGGCTTTGGATGAGGCAATTAACCCTCAGTCATCTTTTTTTTTTCCTAGCTTACAAGAGAATCCTACGCAACTTCATAGAGGGGTATGAACTTTAATTTTAAAATATCTGTACAGAGCTGGGGAGTTGAAAAGCATCCAGATTATTCTATCTAAGGAAAAGCTTACTTGATAGAAACACAAAGTCATACCAGATTAAAGTAATAAGAGGTATTATATTCTTGTAAGAAAATGAGAAATAAGGGGTTTGTAAGGAAATTTAGGTTTGGGTATAATGTATAGTATATTTTCATTATATTAAGGTTACATGTTTTTGGATAACAAAGCATGTGAAATATGAAAAAAATTATCTTGTATATTTTACCTTAGAAGGTAAGCTCCTTGAGGGCAGGTTTTCTCTTGCTTGCTTACATTTATATCCCCGGTACTTAGCACAGTATTTGGTGCATAGTAATATGTTTAATTTAATGTTTAGTAATATGTTAGTTTATTTTTTTTCTATTTTTCTAATATGTTAGTTTAATAAATAGTATATCTAGAGATCAGATTTGAATGCTTATATGACAAAGCATAGCTTATTCCTAGGTGGAAATCTTGATTGTGCTTATTTATTAAATTTCTGCCAGCTTTCAGCTCATTAGACATAGTAGACAGGGATAGAGACTGAAGCAGTGATTTCCTTTTTTACAGGAAACACTCTGGATAAGGAAACTCTTTATCAAAGCAGGTTTGTAGCACCTAATCTTAGAGACTTATCATTGTGTAAACTCCTTGAGGGCAGGGACTGGCTTTTTCCTCTTTTTATTTTTTAATTTTTTTAATTTTCAATCTCTTTTTTTATTAATAAATTTATTTATTTTTAGTTTTCAACATTTACTTCCACAAGATTTTGAGTTCCAAGTTTTCACCCCATCTAGCCCCTCCCCCACCCCAAGATGGCATGCATTCTGAATACCCCTTCCCCTAGCCTGCCTTCCCTTCTATCTCTCCCCCCTTCTCTTATCCCCTTCCCCTTCAATTTTCCTGTAGGGCAGGATAGATTTCTGTACCCCATTTCCTGTATTTCTTATTTCCCAGTTGCATGTGAAAACATTTTTTTTTAAACATGTGTTTTTCTTAAACTTTGGGTTCCAAATTTTCTCCCTTCCTCCCTCCCCACCCTCATTGAAAAGGCAAGCAACTCAATATAGGTTATACATGTGCAGTTATGCAAAACACTTCCATAGTAGACATACTGTGAAAAACTAACTCTATTTCCCTTAATCCTATCCCACCCCCCCATTTATTCTATTCTTTCTTTTGACCCTGTCCCTTCTCAGAATTATTTGCTTCTGATTATTCCCTTTCCCAATCTGCCCTCCTTTTTATCATCCCCTTACTCTCTTGTCCCCTGCCCCTCATTTTCCTATAGGGCAAGACAGATTTCTATACTCAATTGAGTGTGTACGTTTTTCCCTTCTTAAGTCAAATCTTATGAGAATAAGATTCACTCATTCTTTCTCACCTTCCCCAGTTTCTCCTCCACTGTAAGAGACTTTTCTGTTGTTTTTTTTTGTGAGATAATTTACCCTGTTCTACCTTCCCCTTTCTCCTTCTCCTAGTATAATCCTCTCTCACCCTTTAATTTTATTCTCCAGATATGACCCCTTCATCTTCAACTCACCCTGTTCCCTCTATCTATCTATCTATCTATCTATCTATCTATCTATCTATCTATCTATCTATCTATCTATCTATGTATCTATGTATCTATCTATGTATCTATCTATCTATAAATATAAATTTTTCCCTCCAACTACCCTAATACTGACTAAGGTCTCATGAGTTACAAATATCATCTTTCCATACAGGAATATAAACAGTTCAACCTTAATAAGTCTCTTATGATTTCTCTTTCCTGTTTACCTCTTCATGTTCCACTTGAGTCTTGTATTTGAAAGTCAAATTTTCTATTCAGCTCTGGTCTTTTCATCAAGACTGCTTGAAAGTCCTCTATTTCACTGAATGACCATTTTCTCCCCTGAAGGATTATACTCAGTTTTGCTAGGTAGGTGATTTTTGGTTGTAATCCTATCTCCTTTGCCCTCTGGAATATTATATTCCATGCCCTGCAGTCCCTTAATGTAGAAGTTGCTAAATCTTGTGTTATCCTGATTGTGTTTCCACAATACTTGAATTGTTTCTTTCTGGCTGCTTATAATATTTTCTCCTTGACGTGGGAACTCTGAAATTTGGCTACAATATTCCTAGGAGTTTTCCTTTGGGGATCTCTTTCAGGAGGTGATTGGTGGATTCTTTCAATTTCTATTTTGCCCCCTGGTTCTAAAATATCGGGGCAGTTTTCCTTGATAATTTCTTGAAAGATGATGTCTAGGCTCTTTTTTTGATCATGGCTTTCAGATAGTCCAATAATTTTTAAATTCTCTCTCTTGGATCTATTTTCCAGGTCAGTTATTTTTCCAATGAGATAGTTCATGTTGTTTTCTAATTTTTCATTCTTTTGAATTTGTTTTACATTGTCTTGATTTCTCATAAAGTCACTAGCTTCCAATTGCTCTATTCTAATTTTTAAGCAAGTATTTTCTTCAGGAATCTTTTGGACTTCCTTTTCCATTTGGCCAATTTTGCTTTTTAGGGCATTCTTCTCCTCATTGGCTTTTTGGACCTCTTTGGGTATTTGGGTTAGGCTATTTTTTAAGGTGTATTTTTTGGGTCTCCTTTAGCAAGCTGTTGACTTGTTTTTCATGATTGTCTTGCATCACTCTCATTTCTCTTCCCAGGTTTTCCTCTACTTCTCTTATTTGCCTCTCAAAATTCTTTTTTGAGCTCTTCCAAGGCCTGGGACTGATTCATATTTTTCTTGGAGGCTTTGGATGTAGGAGTTTTGACTTTGTTGTCTTCTTCTGGTTGTATGTTTTGATCTTCTTTGTCACCAAAGTAAGATAATATAGTCTGACTCTTTTTTCGAGGTTTGCTCATGATCCCAGCCAATTACTTGAGTTTTAAACTCTTTGTTAAGGTAAGAGTCTGCTTCCAATGTGAAGAATGTATTGTCCCAAGCTTCAGGGGTTTGTACAGCTGTTTTCAGAGCTACTTCTAGGCACCTGTAAATTTTCAGTTCTTCCAAGGTGCTATGATAAGGGGCGGGGTGTTTTCTCTCCACCACTACTACAAGTTCCACCACGCAAGCACTCCTCCTTGCCCCAGGACTGCCCCTCAGAACTGTGACCCAGATCCAAGCACAGGCAAAGCAAGAGATTCCTGCCTCAGCCCTGGCAAAGAGATCCTTGCAATCCCCCTCTGATCAGCCACTCGAATTCCCCTCAGTCTGTGGGTGGGAAGCTCAGGAGGCAGCTGCTGCCTCAGAGGCCACTCTCAGAACTTGTGGCTGAGACCTAGCTCCTTCTCTCACCACAGTCACAGACTTTTCCCACTGACCTTCTAAGTTGTCTTTGGTGTTCATGGGTTGAGAAGTCTGGAAACCACCACAGCTGCCCACAATTCAGTCCTCTGAGGCCCGCTCGAGGCTTGCGGTGGCCTCTGTGCCCACACCGAACTGCGCTCCTCTCCCAGCCTGGAGTGATATGCCTTTCAGATCAACCATGCAGGTGTCTTGGGCTGGTGATTTGTTTCTCTCTGTGTTTTTGTGGGTTCTGCTGCTTTAGAATTTGTTTAGAGCCATTTTTTTTACAGGTATTTGGAGGGATTTGAGGGAGAGCTTAAGCAAGTCACTGCTTTCCCTCCGCCATCTTGGCTCTGCTCCTCCTTTTGCCTCTTTTTTTGTATCAACTTAGCACAGTGCTTGACCCAAAGGAGACAATTAATAAAAGTTTATTGAATTAAATTGTCCAGGGTCACACAGCTTCTGTGTCATAAGTAGCACTGAATGCAGATATGCAGATCTTCCGTCTTCTCAGCCTGGATCTCTATCCCCTATACTATGATGCCTCTACATAAAAAAATAGTTGTTGAATGAAGGAATTCCTAGTGAGATAGTGTATCATTTATGTAGACACTGGACCATATAAGTCATGAATGCTTGCTTAGATATTTAAGACAAAAATTCCACTGACCCGATGATCTTTCTTTGTACCTAAGAATTTTTGGAGATGAAGCAGACGAGGTGCTGGCACTGGGTGGGTTGAGTTCTGAAACTTGGCTAGTAGTTCAACCCAAGAATCTTATTAGAATCCTCAATATTTAAAGCAAGCTGCTGCAGAAAACTAAAGGAAGAGATTCATTGTACCTTGAAAGTGAAATTCAGAATTTAGATTCAGGGATGTTTGTTCAAGAACAGTACAAGTAAAAAACAACATCTTTTAAAAAGTCATAGCAACTTAATACATGGAGCTATTTTTATTCCACAAAATGAAGCATAATTGTTTAGAGAATTTTTGAAAAGAGCACTTTGTAACTGGGGAGGGGGATATAGTGCAATGTACTGTGTTTAATGACATATTCATATCTGTAGATCTTTCTTGATTTTTAGTATATCCACCTCTGCATGCATTCAGTACAAAACTAAGCAGAGATAAGTGACAATTACAACTTTCAAGAAGAAAAAGAACTAAGGGATTTAATAAAAACAATAACTGTGTGAAACTTTGATGCTTCTAATATTCTGTGGTTTCAGCAGTGTGGCATTCCTTCCTCTGTTGAGTGATTGGCAGTCCTCCACATCTTAGCATGTGGCCTTTAGGAATCCTTGTACTTACCTGAGAGAGAGAAAGAGAGAGAGACAGAGAGAGAGAGACAGAGAGAGAGAGACAGAGAGAGATAGAGACAGAAAGAGACAGAGACAGAGAGACAGAGAGAGGGAGACTAAGAGACAGAAACAGAGAGAGACAGAGAGAGAGAGAAAGAGGAGAGACAGAGACAGAGACAAAGAAAGGAAGAGAGAGAGACAAAGAGAAAGACAGACAGGCACACACACACATACACACAGACACACACACACACACACACACACACACAC
>NW_020954552.1:1686558-1705037 GCF_900497805.2 Vombatus ursinus
ATGAAGTAGGACATTATTAGTGAGGCTACTATTTCAACAGAGAGATAGTCATAGGGATTTTTCCCTGTGAGTATGTAGAAGAAGTAAAAGCACCAAACCAAACTCTATTATCTTGATCATTTGCAAAACAAAACTGCTTTGAAAATTCACCAGGCTTCTAATTGTTTTCTGTAATATTTTTCTAGCCAGATTATCTCAATGAATCTCTTAGAGCAAGTTAGGGACCTTTGGAAGCTGCATTAACTTTTCCAGGTCACTGAAGCAGGAATTTGCTAAATGGTACCCTCATAGCCTTCATTTATGGTTTATAAAGCACTTCGTAAACCATAAAACACTATAGAAATGAAACTGGTTATTATCATTATCATTATCATTATTATTACTTGAAAGATAATGTATTTTCCAACGGTGCCAACCTGGGACTGTGTCTGTGCAAATATAGGAGAATTGAACTGACTCAAGTTCTAGTTTAGTCTTTATTTATGCTAGCCCCCATTTTCAAGGATGTGTTAATAGGCCATGGCAAATTAGACTGACTGAATTGCATTGTCACCTCTAATTCTCTTTACATGTTGGAAGTACCCAAGTCATCCACTATACCTAACATTTCTATTTGTACCAAACATACACATTTGTAAAATTTCCAATAAGGAAAAGCATAAGTAAGCCTGATGATGCTTTTCTATAATTGCAATGTCCAATTACTCGTGGCTTACAAATTTCAATATCCTAAACCCATTTTGCTACAAACTTTACAAACTAGAAAGTTCTATTCTGTTTTTATTGAAATCTTCATTAGTTGTAGATTTTGTTCTCTTTTTCCTTTCAACCAAAGAAAAGACGATATAGTACACCAATAATCGTAATTATTTAATGTCAATATTTATTAGGAAAAGTTGACTGTAGTCCATCTCTATCCTCTTCATGTAGAAACCAATGTGTCATTTCTAAAACATGCATGATCTGTTCCATACCAAAACTTAGCTTATTGTAGAAATTCAGTATAATAAACTTTAGGCTAAAGATCTTTAATTTCTACTAGACATATTCATGAAACTGTAGCCCATGTAAGCTCTATGGTTCTTTACCTCACATCTCATTCTCACAGATAAGTCTTGGACTAAGGCTAATTCCCTTTCAGAGTTCTAGGGATACTCGTAAGGAATCAAAAGTGATTCCCTAATGTCTTCTGCTTGAGGTTCCACTGACAGAATATTTTAGTAAACTTGACTTAAGTAGCTTTTAGGAAGGGATATTTACTGAGGTAATATCATAAGCACTGTTGGAATAAAATATCCTCTCCCCTTCCCTTTCCACCAAAAAAAAAAAGACTGAGACAAATTCAACTATAAATACATACAGAATCAAGGGGAGGGCGGCCTCAATATTAGACATCACATGTGAAAAAGGGATTATTCACAGCTCCTGATTCCTAGAAATCCTTCCTCTCTCTGACACTTCCTGTTGTATTCAAGAAGTTTCTCTTTGAGATGGTATAGTTTCTTTGCTAGGCACTTTGTGGAGTGAGAATCTATGTACAATAGTCTGTTCTTGATTCCCAATGCAGACTCTACCATCAATTAATCTGAAAGTGCCTTTAAGACACTGAGGAGAAGATGGAAAATTAAGCATCCTCTGTTACTCTTCAAAGGTTGGAATGTCCTCCTCTATCCGCAATGTGAAAAAGTACTTGAAACTCATGACATTGCATAGGCTGAGGAAACTTGGTCATACTCTAAGGATTATCTATAAATTATCAAGATTACTGAGAAAGGAGCCATTCTAGAGATTGAAACAAGCAGCTACATAAAATTAAGTCAAGACTTTCAGGTCATGTAAGCAACAAGATAGAGAACTAGAAATTTTCTATGATCCCTAGGACTTTCAACCTCTCCAAAATAGAAATTAAACATCAAAGATAAAACAACTTTAGCTGTCTCCATGATTTAGGACATGCAGAATCCAAAAGAAAGTTAAACAAAAGCAAAACTATGAACTGATGGTCACTGACCCTGAGGCCACTCAGTACCCCTTCCCCATCTCTCATGCTACTGGCAGTCAGACTTTGCTACAAACTTACAATAAAACCTACACCCAAGCCCCAGTTGCCCCTACCTACTTTTAGTGCCATAGGGACCATAGCTCCAGGCTGTGGAAGTTTACCAGGCCAGATGCCAATGATCACAATCTCATAATACTGGTGCTGCAAAGCTCTGAACTTTTGGCTCTTGGGCAGGTCACTGTAGTGCCAGGCAGACAATCCTAAGGCACCTGCAAAAGCTCTGAGCTACTAGTACTATGTCAGAGAACTGAGGAATAGAGGGAGTGGGTCAGAGCACCAGAACAGGACAGTGTGTGTGTGTGTGTGTGTGTGTGTGTGTGTGTGTGTGTGTGTGTGTGTGTGGGTGTGGGTGTGGGTGTGGGTGGGTGTGGGTGTGGGTGTGTTTGTCTCAGTGGGGAGGGAGCAGTGACTATGTAGCCCTCCACTAAGCCTGAGGGAAAGACCTCAGCATCCAGGTGGGCCTTGTTCCCACCACCTAAGAGTTGCTTGGAGCAGAGGTCTAGGCTGGTAAACCATGAATTACCTAGTATGGGAGACGACTAAGAGGCTTTGAGATCCATCCCTCAAGGAAACCACTATCAGAGGGGACAGAGTCAGAAAGAGAACAGGGGAAAGTCAAGGACATAAGAAAGATTGAAATTACCTCATAAAGGACAAAACTCAAAGACTTTGATTATAAACAGATAAAACAATAAGGAAAGCAGTAACAACAGACCTTTAGGGCTAGTAAACAAGTTCAGGAATCTATAAATAAATATTACAAAACAAAGTAAAATGATCCAACATTTGAAGAGACAGAGGAACCTGTGATGAAAACATGGAACCATAGCTCGCTGTTCCTGAGTGACTAAAAAGAGAAATGAGAATTATGAGAGAAGAACTTATGTCCTGCATATCAAAAATAATGGACAGAATAGAAAAATTGTAGTCCACAATGGAAAGCATCAACAAAGAAACAAAAGAGTGAACGATGGGTTGGGTGCAAATATACAGAAATGAAGGACAATCTAGAAGAAGAGAACCAAAAAAAAACCCAAAGACATTAATAAAAAATATGCTCACTATGCAATCAAAACATACTGAACTCAGGGCAGCTAGGGGGCACAGTAGATAGAACTCGGGCTTTGGAGTCAGGAGGACCTGAGTTCAAAACTGGCTTCAGACACTTGACACTAGCTGTGTGACCCTGGGCAAGTCACTTAACCCAGATTGCCTCACCAAAAAGAAAAAAAAAACATACTTAACTCAAAGACAGTCTGTGCAGAGACAACCTAATGATCGTAGGTCTCCTAGAAGAACATGACAGGACAAAAAACCCTTAGCATCATGATGCAAGAAATAAGAGAATTGCCCAGAGCTTCTGAAGAGAGAAAATGCAATCTCAATTGAAAGAATTCACAGATCACCTCCAGAAAACAAACATAAAACCCCAAACTGAAAGCTACAAACTCTAAGACATATAGTAGTTAAATTTACCAATTCAACTCAGAAACAAATTCTGCAAGTGATCAGGAAAAAGATCTTCAAATATAAAGGAAAGGAAAATTGAGTAATTCAAGACTATTCTGCACCCACTAGAAAATGTATGAGGGAGTGGAAAAATGTATTCCAAAGAACCATGGAGCTCAGAATGCAACCCGGGGTGACCTACCCTGCAAATCTGAGTTTAACTATACATAAATAAACATGAAAGTTCAATAATAAAGAGGTATTTGAAACATTTTTAAAAGGAAAAGTGGAACCAAAAAGATTATTTATTTCTTGAACACTCCAAACAACAGAAATGCAGGAGGAATGAATAAATGCAAGAGGCAAAGTCAGCAACAGCAACAATAACAACACAGAGACTTCATTTTAAATGTACATAAGGAGATACGTGTGAAGATGAAAGTCCAATGGAATTCACAGTGAAGAGACAGTCATCGAATATTATGGGCAGAACCTGGTGATACCCTGCCTATAGGTGACTCCATGTGTTTTTTTGGTAGGGCAGGGTAGACTACATTACAATATAGGAGGGTACTTGAAAGAAGGAAAAGGAACTAGGGGCTGGGAAAACTGGAAAACGGTCTGGCAGAAATTAGGCTTAGACCAATATCATGTATCACATTCCATAATACATTAAATAGATACATGACCTAAATATTAAATATCTTACTACAAAAAATTAGAAGAAAAATCATATATCTCCCACAGCTATGGGTAGGAGATTTATTCTTAACCAAATAAGAAATAGAGGCAATCACAAAAGATAAAGTAGATGAACTTTGATTGCTTGAAACTGAAAATGTTCTGCACGGAGAAAATTAATGCACCTAGCATAAGATTAGAAGTATTCAAATGTGAAAAAAATTTTGTACCAAATATTTTTGATAAGGGTTTGCTATCCAAGATGTGGGTATATGTATGCATATATTAGTGATATATTAGAAGAAAATGTATACATATATACTTGTACATGTATGTGTATACATACATATATATGACTAACACATATCCTATTAAGTAAGTAGTCAAAAGATATGAACAAACAGTTCTCAGAAGAATTGAAAAATATTCACAAACACATGAAAGAATGCTCCAGATCATTAATAATAAGAGAAATGCACATCAAAACAACCCTGAGGTTTTACCTAACATCCTGAAAATTGATAAAATTGACCAAAAATGGCCATAGTCAAGGTTTATGTTCATAGAGCTGTCAAATGGTACAACCATTTTGTAAATCAATTTGGAATTATGCATATAAAGTAACTAAAAAATCCACAGCTTTTGAACCAGATAATTAAGATTATTGGACTTATACTCCAAGAAGTTATCTAGAGGAATAGTCCCCATATACTGGAAACCATTTGTTGCAGCACTTTTTGTGATAGTTAAGAATTGGAAACAAAGTGGATACCCATAAATTTGGGAATGCCTAAACAAATTGTGGTGCATGAATATAATGGAAAATTACTGTATTGTAAGAAATGATGTATGATGAATACAGAGAAGCATGGAAAGATTTATATGAATTGATATTGAGTGAAGTTAGCAGAGCCAAGAAAACAATATACATAGCAACTGCAGAAATATAAATGTAAAGAACTAGACAGCAGAAACCAAAAGTAAATTCAATAGAATTATAAAGATCAAGCAGGTCTCAAATGAAAAGATTTGAGAGGACATGCCTGATCCATCATTTTGTGGAGAGGGGAGGTCCATAGGTGTTACATGTTGCACATGCTTTTGGACTTTTTCCAATGTATTAATCAATTATGCTAATCCCCCCCCCCAAATACTATTTGCTATATGGTATCGCTATCTGAGAGGGGAAGAGGAGGGATACTTGGGATAACTATGATAATATAATAGAAGATATCAATAAAAATGTATTTTAAAAAAGAAAACTAAGGCAAGACTAAAGCAATGAGACTAACACCCTTAGGATATGACCAAGTTTCCCACCTCTATTCTATCTGTACCCCTTCATGTGTGATGTTGTTCCAGTTGCAAGTATTTTTCTGCATTTAGCCTAAAATCTATGATTGATTGATACTTACTCTTACCTTGCTATCAAAGCATAGTATCACTTACTTTAAGAGGGATAGAATAGGATAATTTAATTGAGTAAACCAATCAGCTCACTCATATAAGGTGATAATTTTAGACTCTATTGTGGGGATATTCAAAATAATTTTCACGTCAGTTATATATAAAAAGGCCTCTGAATGTTTCTACATCTTCCTGACCTATTTATCATAAACTAACCTATGGAAAATTTATTTTGACATTTTATAAGATCTTTGAACAGAAAGCAAAAGTGGGGTAGATAGCCCAAGGATTGTTGATGTTGTCTCTTACGCATGGTTGATGTTTTGATGTTGCCTCTTACATATAGTCCATTTGTAATACTTGTTCTTGAATAACTTAGACATTATATTGAAAACTGTTATGAAATGAATAATAGTAGCTCACGTTTGAATTGCCTTTGGGAAATTTAACAACCTCAAACTTCTTGATGAAACCAGAGCTCCCCCTTTTAAAAATACTGTTATTTTAATGCTAGTGTTGTATGACTGTGAGTCATGGAATACTAGAGTCTCCAAAGAATTAAGAATAAGTAGCCTTCTCAGAGCAACAGAGCGGCGCATAACGGATGTGAGTAGTCAATAACACATAACAAATAAGGAAATATGAAGAACATGAGTAAGACATCATTAAAAAAGGATGATCCAAAATGAAGGTCAACTGGGCACTTGGCAAGAGTAAAGGGAGCCTATGTGCTCTGATGATATATTTGGGAAGTAAAGAGAAACCCCTTTGGGCACATTGATTGTAAATCCTGGATTAAACTTAGACGAAAGCAAGGGCCCAGTCACATCAGATGGACAGGCCCTGATGGCTTGCAATCTACACCATTGGAAGGAATATTCACATTGGTGAGATCATAGATCCCACTGGAATACTTTCATCATCTCATTTACATAACTCTTCGAAATTTACAAATTGTTTTCTAAGCAACTGCCTGATAAGGTAGGTATTGAAAGTGTTATTATCTTTATTTTTTTCTTTTCTTTTTTTTAAACAGATGAGGAAAGTGAATCTCAGAGAGATTAAGGACTTTTCTTAATGTCATACAGCTAGCAAGTGGTAGAAATGTGATGTTAGTCCAGGTCCTCTGCCTCTAAATTCAACCCTCTTTCTATTACTATACCTTGCATCTCTACGTAAATGACTGCCTCACATTTGTATATATAGTTTCTTATTGAAGGCCTTTCCCATATATATGTATATACACATGTATAAACACTAATATGACAAGAATTAACATACAATTAACATATAGTATAATTAAATATATAATTATATATCAATCTAATTTTATCTTCACTGCTTTATGAGGCATTTAGTGCAGATGTCATAATACCCGTTTTATAGATGAGGAAATAGCCCCTGAGAGGTTAAATCAGTTATCCAAGGTGACATATTAGTGACAGGTCTTCTGATTCCTAACCTAGTTTTCTTTCCAAGAGAACCTGATGCCTTCTACTAGACTTTAAACTCATTTTTAGTAACCATTAAAAAATCTAAGTAAGACATTCAACAGCAGTGTTTTTCAAACTTTTTACAATCATTAATTACATTTGCGAGGCAAAAATATCAGAGAATCTCGCCTCCTGCCTTCTACCATATGAAACTCCCACAGTGTGGGAGTGGTGGTGGAAAGAACTTCACCTGTAAGTATAGGATATAACTAATAGTTACATAGCACCTAAAGGTTTGCAAAGCACTGTTATGGGAAGATTGATGTTGCTTCTGAAAAGACACCAATGAGATAAGGTCTGACTTTTTTGGATTTAATTTTTTAATTTAATTGAATTTGTTTAAATAAACATTTATTAGGTTCTTGCTGTGTACAGAACACTGGGAGTAATAGAAAGTTTAGATAAGGCACAGAAGCAGATAACTAGACTATACATTAATATATACATTTCCTAACTCATTAATTCATGATGTAGTGCCTATAGTGCCTATAGTGTAATCAGTGATGGATTGCTAATTGTCCCTATTCTACATTGTTTTAGACATATTGTACTTGTGGAATGGACATCTCAATACAGATCTAATGCTAATTTCTAAACTTGGACAATTTAGGATATTGTTTTTAATAGTTACTATGACCAAAAAATCTCACCACCCTGAGGCAAACTGTCTATGAGCCTCTCTGAATTTAGCAAGGCTAGGTCTTTGTGTAGAAGACAAAAAGTCAGTCCCTGGGCTCTTGCTTGAAACCTTTCCCTCTTGGTAGGACCAGATTTGTGCTTTCCTGGAACAGTCTTTGAGGACCCAGGGTCATTTTTATACAGAAAGAAAGCATCAGAGAAGGATTTTGGTAAATCTATAGATCTATCTATGTATCTAACTATGTACCTATGCATTTATGTTTATAATCTCTCTCTCTTTATATATATCATTTCTCTGTTATATATCATTTCTCTATCATCTATCATTTATCTCTTTATCATCTGTCATTCTATCCTTTATTGATTAACATATCTGGCCCCCTCTACATCACTATGTAAATAAGTATGCATATTATATATATACATATATATACACACACATATAAATGGTCAAAAATTGTCTTTTTTTTAAAGATGAGAATAGAGCCTGCAAATGGTAGGCTGAAGTTTGCACTGTGCTGTTTAACATTATTTCTTTTTCTTAAATTTTTTAAATATTTTTCTTTTTATGTCACCTTTATTTCCCCTCCACTGCCTGCCTGCCCAGGGAACTTTCTCTTATAACAAAGGGGAGAGAGAGAGAGAGAGAAAGAGAGAGAGAGAGACAGAGACAGAGACAGAGACAGAGAGAATAAAAATCGATCAAGAAAACTAAGTAACAGTTCAATTGGGTGTCATGGGGGGTTGAATTAGCCTATGTAGGTCATTCCAGGGAGCATTTGCCTGGAACTCCCTGAAAACTTCTGAAGACTCCAATGATGTGGTGACTTAATACTTGAGCCCCCTTGGTATGAAGAACTTCCTGGTTGCTTTTGGCTGTGTGGTCACTCAGAGATAAAATGACTCTTTGAAATGATGAGGCAGTCAGTTGCCTTCTTGGAGACTGAACAAGAGGAGTGATGACTCAAATTGACATATAAAAGGGCTGACCCCACTCTCAGCTCTCCTGTTTTGGCTTTAAATTCTTTCAGGACTATTTTGCACTACTTCCTGTGAGATGTGGAGGAGATATAGCTTGACCTAACTCTTACCCAGGCTCCCATGCAGTGATGAACAGATGGCAGATAAAACATATGTCCTGCTTGGGTAACCCTGCATTTTGGACTACTTCTCTTGTGTTTGCTATTTCCTCTTCTTAGGCGAATAGATTTTGATCCCAAGATAGATGTGTCCATGCTTGGGGACAACCTTGTGAGTTCAAGAAGCCCAGAGGTCCTGGGTCCTTTACTTCAGAACTGATAGATAGCCCTAAAAGAGGTTCCTGCCAACTATTTCAGTTCTCTTGGTTGGAAGATGGAACCTAGAAATGCGTTGGCTTGTCAGAAGACATGGACTTTGAGGGAGATAGACCAGAGTCAAGGTGAAATGCAAAATACCTGATCAGCAGTCTTGAAAACTGCTTTTTTTCTGATGGAGTTTAAGTATCAGCCTCCTGAAAACTTGTAAAAGTACACAGAAGCTATATTACTGATTCCTTAAATCATGTGAATGCTTACTTCTGGGAGCATTCTGTTTCTTTTATAATTTCTTTTTTTTGTGTAGGAAATAAATACATGTTCCAGTTCTGATTTACATTGTACACTGAGTATCTTTCTATTTCCTTTCTTTTAGAAAGTTCTTAGACAAAAGTCAAAACCTTAGACTTAAGCAATTTGTCCCCAAATTTCATAGGAGCCAAAGAATAGGAGAAAGGGAGCCTGCACTCCTCTAAATAGATGTCAAGTTTCCCTGGGACTGAACCCAGTCTGGCCTGTGTGTTTGGCTTTAATAGAGCATAAGGGCTCCTTACTGAATAAGGGAGTAGCTTGTCTATTAAGTGGCTCCATCCCTGTGGGACAGGCAGAGATTCTCAGTGTTAGACAAGTTATATAGAATATGTAATATTCCATACCCCCATTTCTTCACCTCTGCAGAGAAGGGAGGGAGGAGCATTTTCTCATATCCAAGCTTGGGCATTATGACTACATGGCATTCAATTTAGTTTTATTGTTGTTCTTTCCATTTAATTTGTTAGAGTTACTGTGCATATTGTTTTCCCGGTTTGCTGGCTCCACTCTGCATCAGTTCATATAAGTCTTTCCATGCCTTTCTGAATTCTTCATATTCATTATTTATGGTGTTATAATACTTACATTGCATTCATGTTCCACAGTTTGTTTAGTCATTCTCTAAGTGATGAACATCTATCTTGTTTGCAATTCTTTGTTAATGTGAAAAATTGTTGTTGTGAATAATTGTTGCATATGACACATATCTTTCTGGTTTTGATCTCTTTGGGGTATGTGCTTAGGGGTATGTCACTTTCTTAGTAATTTTCTTAGCTTATCAATCAGTTGACAAGCTTTCATCAAGCACAGAAAGATGTGGCAGGCATTGTGTTGTGTCAGGGGTACAAACACATAATGAGAGACATCTAAAAGGGAGTGGTGGCCAGGAAAAGGAATTGTAGTCTGAGGAATCAAGGGAATGGTGAATTGATGTAGAGGACAGTCAATTAACACTCTTTCCAGAAGCAATGGTACTATTGATGTGATTATTGAACTCATAATTCCAAATTGCTTTCCAGAACAGTTGGACCAATTTATAGCTGTGCCATCTGTTTAACAGATTAATTAAAAAATATGACACTTGGGTTCAAAACATCAACTTCATATGAACAAAGTGGGGAAGGTATGGTTAGAGAGAAACTTGTCTGAAAAAAGATATAGAGTTTTTAGTGGACTCTGACCTCAATAGGAATCAGTCTTGTCATGTGGCACCCCAGAAAGCTAATGCCAGCTTCCCGAAGAAGATGGTGATAGTCTCACTGTATTCTGTCCTGGTCAGACCTCATCTGGATTATAGTATTCTGGTGCTGAAGCTGAGAAAAGATGCTGATAAACTGCAGAACATCCATACGAAGGCAGCCAGAATGGTAGAGAGAGAACCATGTATCCCTAGTGATGAAGACTGATCGAAGGGACCAGGGTTGTTTAGCCTGGAGAAGCAGCCACTCCATGATATTCTAGTAGCTATATTGAAGTATTTAAAGGCTAAAAAGTAGGAGGGGAAGTAGATTTGTTCTGTTTGGCACCAATGAACAGAACTAAGAGCAATGTGTGGAAGGTTCAGAGGCAAATTTAGACTTTGTGTAAAGAAAAAAAAAACACTAAAAACTTCCTAGCAGTTAGACTGAAATTTGGAAGTGAGATGGCTAATTTAGAAGATAGCGGGTTTCCCTTCCCAGGAAGTCTTTAAGCAGTGGCTGGATTGATCATCTGTAGGCTATGTTGTAGGGATATTCTTTTTCTGATAATGACTCTGGAGGTCCATTAATATCAAAATTATGAGATTCTGCAATTCATTTTCTTAAACTGAGCCATTGTTAAATCTTTTTCACTGCTTTAATTCCATCATGTTTTAGAAAATCATTAGCTTTCTTTCATTCAATTAACATTTATTAAGTGCCTACTACATTACTGGTACTATACTAGGTGCTGAGGTTACAAAGACAAAAACAACACAATTCTTGCTCTCAAGTAGCTTACATTCTTTATGTGGAAAAAAACTTAGGGCTCTATTTATCTTTATACTGTTTTACACACAGACACCCCACCCCCAGATTATCTATCTGTCTGTCTATCTATCTAATCTATCTACCTACCTATCATTTATTTATCCATCTGTCTATCCCTATATCTATTGCCTTTCTCTCTATCCATTAGTCTTTCTTTATTCATCCATGTATCATTATCATCTTCATCCTCCTCCTCCTTCTATCTCTATCCATCATCTATCTTGATTTATCCATCTATCTATTACATATATGTATGCATTCCATGTTCTATTGTGTAATTTATATACTGAAGTTAATTTTGAAAATGGAAAACTGATTTCTGTATTCATGCAGTGTTCAATTTAAATTATTTCCATCTCAGCCCAAGCTGGTATGGGCAGTCTGTATTTCTCAGCATAGGCTCCAGCATAATATTTAACAAAATAGAAATAGGAGAACAAATAAAGGCGCCAAATGTGGAGTGTAGCTAGAAGGCTTTGACAGAAATAATAGCATGACTACTTCATCTTTCCAGCACTTGATTCAGTGACATTGTAACTGACAGGGTTTCTGCTTTGAGCATTTAATTCTGTAATTTAAAGTACAATTCAATACAACATAAAAAGGAGAAATGTCCAGTTCAATTCTTATACACATAAATCCAAAAGTATGAAGTGACATATATCCCAGTGAATTCAATCTTAATTTGATTCTGATTAGCTCAGAGGTAGCATCCCACCCTCTCCCACCCAATTCCTTCACTTACCCAAATAGAAGAAGATTAATTGCATCTGGGAAAACATAGATAGTAATGATTATTACGTATTACAGATGCACACTACATTGATAAAATGCTAGTCAGAACTTGTATGTATAGATACTTATATATGTACAAAACACACACATGCATATATATGCATCCATAGTTATTCTATGGTCTATACATACAGACTGAGTATATGCATGCTCACATATGTATGTGTATACATATGTAGTCTATTCACATGTATGTATGCACACATACATATAAGCATAGTAAAAAAAATCTCAGTGCAATTTAAAACTGCTATACATATGAAGAAGTGTGTAATTGTGGCAAGAGAACCAGCCTTAAAGTCAGGAAGATCTAAGTGATTCTACAAAGTTACCTAGCCTCTCAGTACCCTAGTCAACTCTGGAAGACTATAAGCTGCTGACCTTCATTGGCAGAGAGAATATAGTCATCACCAGTTCTCTACAATAATGAAATCACAAGCCCTACCATTTCTCCATCTCCCTCCCACAAATATACAGGAGAGTGAGAGAGAGACACAGAGAGACAGAGACAGAGACAGACAGAGACAGACACAGAGAGCCAGACAGAGGGAGAGGAAAAAACAGGGAGGAGTTGTTGTTTGTCCTTCATTTTCAAAGACAACCATAACATCAGGGAAGTGATGCCATGACATGCAAGTGAATTGGATTTAAGTGGGGGAGGACTGCGCAAAGTCACCAGCCTCACTTTCCCCTCCAGAGCCATCTGTTCCAGTGGCAAGATATAGATCAAGATGACTGGAGATGGCCTAGCAGGGGAGGGGAAGACAGAGACAGAGATGGACACAGACAGACAGACAGACACAGAGAAAGGGAGACACAGATACAGAAACAGAGCTGGAGATAGTGAAATAGAGCACATAATAAACTGAAATAGAACTCCAAATGCTTATGACAAGGCATTTAAATATTTATAAACAAGCAGTAGTTAGAAATTAAAAAATCAACAACTGGCAAACACACTGATTTCCTTACCAAAGCCATATTTCCACCAAAGCCAAAATTAGTAAGTAGGGGTAAGTACCTGACTGCATGTAAGTGAAATGGGCCAAACTAAAACATTCAACTGGCAAGATTTATCATGATGTATCTGTTATAGTGGGCTGCCTGCACAATGGAGATCAGGAAATAGGAGCCTCCATTGCTTAAGAAAATCTCAGGTGAATTAGAAGAAAGCAGTTTTAAGTCCCCAAGATATAGGGAGATGAAGTGACTTGCCCACCAATGTACTTCAGAGGTAGGATTTGAACATCTCTCCTCTGACCCCAAAGTCAGTGCTTTCTGCATTATGTAACCATGTCTGCAAAACAGCCCAAGCAATTTTAACATGAAATATAACGACCATTAGGAAGCATAGGAAGGGGTTGGAGGGCAAAAATAGAGAATTTGGACTATTTTGATTATAAATACTCATTTTTTTATTTCCTCTTCAGTCTAAACTCCCATGTCTGTGACACAAGTTAGAATTGACAAAACCTCCATAAGACTAAATGGGGCAGCTAGGTGCATCAGTGGATAGAATATCGGGCCTGGAGTCAGGAAGACTCACCTTCCTGAGTTTGAATCTGGCTTCACAAACTTACCAGCTGTGTTAAGTCACTTAACCCTGTTTGCCTCAGTTTCCTGATCTGTAAAAAGAGCTGGAGAAGGAAATGGCAAACTACTCCAGTATCTTTGCCAAGCACAAAGAGTCAGACATGACTGAAACAATTGAACAGCAACAATAAACAGCAACAATAGACTAAATAGAGTATTCCCTGCATTTGGTGAAACCAGTGTCAATTAGTAGGAGAGGTTCAATAAATAACACATGTAGACACCAAGCTTAAAAAGTCAGACATAGCTGAAATGACTGAATAACAAAGAAACGAGGCTTAAAAAAAGAAATAATTTGATTAACCATATTGAATATTTTAATAGATTAGATATCTGTAACCCTAACACAGTATATAAATGTGACTTATGGAGTATCTGGATCGGGGTCATGATGACTCCAGTGGAACACTGACTCATGGGTAGGGATTCTTGGGCCCCTTCTGGAGGTCTCTCCTGCTTTTCCATGCCTCTTCCTCCTCCTCTGTTCAGTTACTTACATTTTACATGCCCCAGAGCTCTCAGTTACCACAAAATTTTTCATATGGCTCAAATTTGGCCTGAGTGAAACAATGGACTAAAATTAGTCAGATCCGAAACCAAATGATCAATTCAGTGTAGACATTAAGGCCACTTGCTTTATGGTCAAATCAGCTGAATTCATCTCTTTTCATTGAGATGTTTTATGTCACATAGGCACAATTGTTATCTCTGGTGCTATTTGGAAGCATTGTTGCAAACTGAAGGACCCTATTCAGCACCCTACTTTTTAAAGAGATGAATTTGGACAGCTTCCCAGATTTTACATCTGGCTCTTTACTTTCCACCTCAGAGGAGATGACAGACCAGGTGGATCATGAGATTGACTAACTTTAGTCTCTGGATGAATAAACAATTCTAAGTCACTTTTGACTTAACTGTTTAGGTGACCTTCTTTTCTACCCCACCCCAATACTTCTCATATGCTTATTGATTTATAGGAAGACTTTAATTCAATATATTCAACAGATATTTATTAATGCGTATGGTTCAGAGCTAGATGCTGAGGATAAAACAAAATTTATGAAACAGTGCTCATCTTTAAGGAGATTACACAACAGTAAGTGAGAAAGGACAAATACATAAATGAGCATAAAATGAATTATGATGTGATTTTTACAAAAGGGAGAACCAGGTTGATGTAATAGGGTAGAAAGCTGTCCTGAGAGTCAAGAATATCTCTGGCTCAAGTTCTGCCTTTGATACATACTGTTAGGCAGCTAGGTGGCACACTGCCTATATGGACTGGCCCTGGAGTTTGGAGGAACTGAGTTCAAATCTAGCCTCAGACACTTATTAGCTGTGTGACCCTGGTCAAGTCACTTAACCCCAATTGCCTTAAAAAAATAAGGAGGAAAAGAAAAAAAAAGACACAGAGTGTCTAGGTGACCTTTGTCAACTCACTTAACCTCTGAGTGCCTTCAGGAAACTTTTTAAGATGATAAATTGCAAAGAAGTGTCCTGATCAGGAAATTTCTTCGTGGGAGTTCTCTCAATCAATGAAATAACAGATTTGGTTTAAAACAGTATAAGGAAAGAGGCAGCCTGGACTAGTGAATAGAAGGTCATTCTTAGAGTCAGAACAATCTGGGTTCAAGTTCCACATCTCTCATCTACTGTCTGTGTGATCCTCGGAAAGTCATTTAATCTCCCCCAAACCCCTAGAATCTCCTCTAAGAATAAAAGTTGCAGAATACTTGCTGATCTGCAAGTTTAGAGGGAACTTGTTATATGTTCCTTGTTATAGCAATGATCTTCAAAATAACAATAAAAATCCAAAACAAAAAAAACAACCACCTTGTCAAACCAAACAAATAAATACTACCTCCCCAATATAAAGGACAAATCTTTATAAACATCATCACAAATCACTTATTAATTGACCATCAGTATTATGCAGTGAATCTAGTTCATCCTATGGGTGAATAGACTGATTCCTTTGTTAAATTAAGAGCAGAATAATTAATAAACATGGTTTAGTCTCATAGTCACACACAAATTGAATTCAACTCTGTCTTTTAAAGCTACCAATTTGTTTCCAGATATTTTGCTTTGTTGGTACACATATGCATTGCAATAACAAAATATGTTTTTGATAACAAGAACAATTTTGTGTCTAGATTCACCCATACGCATTACTTGATGGTCCTGCCTCTTTCCACTGGAAGTTGTGGTCTGAAAGAGGAGCCTGGGAGAGGATGGTATTTAATATCGATATGGCTGGATTCTCTGTTTTCAGTGAAAATGTTTGAGGTGGTATTATGATAACTAGATTACCAGCTACATAATTTTTTTAACTTCAAAAAACTGTTTTGCAAGGTAATGTAGAGATAGCCTAAGGAAGGAAGGAGCCCCAGTGGAACCAAAGGTGCACATTTTGAGAAATTTAAGAAATCTATGATCAAATTCTTGTCCTTCTTTATAGTTTCATTTAATAAAAGTGGATGGGAACTGAAAATATGGAGAAATTGTAGTGAAAATGGTGTTACAGGAAGGCATTGTTAAGATTTGAAGAGCAAAAAGGATTCTGGACCTAAGCTTGATCAGATCTGTTTCTCTTTATGTATTCATTCACTCATTCATTCATTCATTTTCAGATCATCATTGTGTTTGATCCCTGAGTAATGAATCAGTCATGAAACATTTGATCTCATTGGTCATGGTTAATAAAGTGATGGTATAGAAATACATGCTTTGATCTCTTGTATTATCAGGGTTTAAGAAGCAGTGAAGTTAATGTCTCACCTACATTCCTTTCATGATCTGAATGTGGCCCTAGTTTTCCAGTTGCAATGAGCCTCGCCAAGGGCACTCAAGAGGCCTGAAACAACTATGGAAACCAAGTTGACTTTTACCCAGAGTGCACAGGACCTGTGACATTGGTTTTGGCATTGAAGTTTTTGGGGAAGAGATGTGGAAAATCCATCTTGGCTGAGTATGCAGAAAGTTGGGCTGACTCGGGGCTCAGAATGACATGTGCTATTCCTAGGTATCGACTCTTTGAAACTCTTGACAGTTGCTGTTGAAGATGATGGGTGACTGAGGGACTGAGCTAAGAGACTCCAAGAGCTGAGAAGCATGTTGGATAAGATAGAATGGTGGCAAGACTCTTTGCTTTTCCTCCTGCCCATTAAGGAGGGCAAAGTTCAAAGCCTTTATTCCCATGGAAGAGAGGAGGGAGGAAGAGGAGAGGGGAAGAGAGAAGAGGAGGAGAGGAGAGAAGAGAGAGAGAGAGAGAGACAGAGAGACAGAGACAGAGACAGAGAGAGAGAGACAGACAGACAGACAGAGACAGATGGAGACACAGAGACAGAGACACAGAGAGAGGTAGACAGAGACAGAGAATGTTCTGTGTTGCTAGCCATATTACAACTGGTCTCTAAGCTTTTGTTTCTGAATGATTACCTTTGAATTCTTATGCATTTTCTTTGACGTAGTATAAAACAATGGTGACCACTGACTCCATCTGGGTTAATATGCTTTATTTTATAGAGTGGCAGGAGACTAGGAAAGAGGAAGTTTTGCCCTTAAAGAGACAGAAGAGATTGTTATCATTCAGTGGAGGCTGAGTTGAGGGATGAAGCCTGGGATCCCCATAGAAAACAGAGTACATTTATCATCATTATCTGCTAGACTTAGAGAAACCTTTGAAGCAACACAAACCATGGAAGGAAGACCTCTGGGGTGAGGAATGACATTGCTGTTGTGAACTGTTTCTAAGGCCACTTGATTTTGGTTTGCAGCAAATGTGCAATAACCAGGAAGGATTTCTAGTGCCAAATCTGAGATTCCCTTTAGATTTGGCAAGTGGAGCAATATATATTTATTGTATCTACTCCTATTACTTTTATTATTGTTGTTGTTTTACACAAGTAACCACTTTACATGTGGATTCTGGCTCAGATGTAATTCAAGCTTTATTTATTTATTTCTTGCATGAGGGACTTACTGCCAGGATTTGGGAAGCTTTCTTACAAATTTATGCTTCTATTCCTGCAACCTCTCTAAATAGAAGCCCATATAAACATGTAGAGATCTATCTATCTATCTATCTATCTATCTATCTATCTATCTATCATATATCTGTTTTTCTATTTGTCTGTCTGTTTATCTATCATCTATCATTTGTCTGTCTGTCTGTCTCTCTCTCTGTCTCTGTTTATCATCCATCTCTACTTCTTTCATCTATTTCTCTCCTTCTATCTATCATCTTTATCTCTTTAGTTCTGTATATCTTTCTCATCTATCAAGATAGCATATATTTACATGTATGTTCCCCATGGGAGGCCATATTCTATATTCTTTTTTTTAATTAATAAATTTATTTGTTTATTGTTTTCAACATTTACTTCCACAAGATTTTGAGTTCCAAATTTTTACCCCATCTTGCCCCTCCCCCACACCAAGATGGCATGCATTCTGAATATTTCTTCCCCTAGTCTGCCTTCCCTTCTATCTCTCCCCCCTTCTCTTATCCCCTTCCCCTTCAATTTTCCTGTAGGGCAGGATAGATTTCTGTACCCCATTTCCTGTATTTCTTATTTCCCAGTTGCATGTGAAAACATTTTTTTTAAACATGTGTTTTTCTTAAACTTTGGGTTCCAAATTTTCTCCCTTCCTCCCTCCCCACCCACCCTCATTGAAAAGGCAAGCAACTCAATATAGGTTATACATGTGCAGTTATGCAAAACACTTCCATAGTAGACAT
>NW_020954552.1:1705047-1723260 GCF_900497805.2 Vombatus ursinus
TTTTTGAGCTCTTCCAAGGCCTGGGACTGATTCATATTTTTCTTGGAGGCTTTGGATGTAGGAGTTTTGACTTTGTTGTCTTCTTCTGGTTGTATGTTTTGATCTTCTTTGTCACCAAAGTAAGATAATATAGTCTGACTCTTTTTTCGAGGTTTGCTCATGATCCCAGCCAATTACTTGAGTTTTAAACTCTTTGTTAAGGTAAGAGTCTGCTTCCAATGTGAAGAATGTATTGTCCCAAGCTTCGGGGGTTTGTACAGCTGTTTTCAGAGCTACTTCTAGGCACCTGTAAATTTTCAGTTCTTCCAAGGTGCTATGATAAGGGGCAAGGTGTTTCTTCTCCACAGCAACAACAAGCTCCACCACGCCAGCACTCCTCCTTGCCCCAGGACCACCCCTCAGAACTGTGACCCAGATCCAAGCACAGGCAAAGCAAGAGTTTCCTGCCTCAGCACAGGCAAAGAGATCCCTGCAATCCCACTCTGATCTGTCACTCGATTCCCCCTCAGTCTGTGGGTTCAGGAGGCAGCTGCCACCGCTGGCTGAACTCGGGACTTGCAGCTGAGACCTAGCTCCTCTCTTACCGCAGTCACAGATTTTTCCCACTGACCTTCCAAGTTGTCTTTGGCGCTCCTAGGTTGAGAGGTCTGGAAACCACCACAGCTGCCCATGATTCAGTCCTCTAAGGCCTGCTCCAGGTTCTCTGCAGCCTGCACGCCCACACCGAGCTGTGCTCCTCTTCCTGCCCGGCGCGATATACCTTTCAGATCAACCATGCAGGTTGTCTTGGGCTGGTAATTTGTTTCTCTCTGTGTTTTTGTGGGTTCTGCTGCTTTAGAATTTGTTTGGAGCCATTTTTTATAGGTATTTGGAGGGGTTTGGGGGAGAGCTCAAACAAGTCACTGCTTTCCCTCTGCCATCTTGGCTCCGCCCCTATGATCCATATTCTATATTCTTGATTATATGATCTACATCTACTTACATGTTTATAAGTACTACTATATTTAATTTACATGTATAATAAGTAGTCTCCAACTTCCCAACAGGTTGTGTTCCCCATATTCAAATTTTTAGGGGGATTAGGAAACATTTTTCCATTGGAACAATGTTATAAAGACGGTTGGGTTCTTTGCTTAGTTCACAAAAACCTACTTAATTTATAATGTACCTGAGGTATAGTATTAGTTCAGCTATCCATCATTTGAAATATTATTTCCATAAGTCCTACATTACGAATTACAGCTTAGTATACCAGGAGCTCATCTCCCTTAGCTCCAGCAGTGGATGAAGTTACTTTTCTCTCTTCCTCCCATTTAATTTCATTTCAATAAATATTTATTAAACATCTGCTATGTATAAGAAGCTGTGCTAGGTGCTATAGATAAAAAAAGATGAAAAAACCTCCAAGTCTCTGCCCAAAAAGAGCCAAGGAGGCATCCTAAAAAAAGTCCTATAGAAAAGTTTGAGACATAAGAGAACTCTTTGCCCCTACCTGGCTCTTCTAGCTTTGGGGGCAGCAGCTCCAAAGGGATGACATGCAGTACATAGTCCTAGGACTAGCAAATTAGTCAATTTTTAACTTTTCAATATTTGCATATAATCTGTGGCCTAAGAACTGAAGGCTATGGTTTTGCACAAACCAAGTTCAATGTTGGAGGAACTTCTCAAATCTTTCTTTGGCTTATGTCCCCATCCAGGCTTTCCCATGGAAACATTAAAAACATCTAAGTTGTTATGGGGAGAACCCTTAAGTACCATGCCAGTACCTCAGCAGATAATAACACTGAATAAAAGACAGAAGTTGTTTCACTGAAGAAAAAACAATAAAAACTCTTTCCTGAGCCCATAAACAGTCAAAACAATTCTCTCTCTAGTTGATCTCTAGCTTAACCAGAGTTTGAACAATTATCTAACTACTTAACCCATCCCCCTAAAAGAGAAAAAAAAATTAAACTCTCAGGTTTGCTAGAAAGTCAAACAACCCTTGCCTAATGTAATTCTACCCTGAGTTTGAAGTCCTCCTGTCCTGAAGGTTGTACTCTGGTTTTAAAATATTCAACCACTTTTGCCTACATAACCTATAGTACCAAAGAATGGTAACAGATTTTTTTTTTCATATTGTGACTCTTTCCTTTGATACTCTGTATCTGGCTCTTGTTTGGCTCTGATCCACTGTTCAGTACAAGAACTCTTCCTTTAGGAAGAGATTTCTTCATTCTAGAGATTTCTTTGGTGCTTTATTTCTTCGCTGCTCCACTGCTGGTGGGCATAGTTCTTACCAGGCTCAGGATCTCCTTGCTGTTCCATCCTTGGCATTTCTTGGGCCATGTGGTTTTTCTCCTCTCCTGTAGCAATGAGGCATCCTGATGCGCATAGTTCCTTAAAAGGGTAAGGGCTGCACAAGCTTCCTCTTAAGAGAACTGGAATACTCTGTGTCCAACTAGATTCTCTATACCACCTTTATTTCCCCATGTTTCTATCTCTTCATATTTCCAGTTTTCCTTCAGATTTTAAAATCTATGTAAGTTAGGACTATGGCTAACTGTCACTCAATCAGTCATCCTTAATATGGTCTTAAAAGGCTAACAACATCATCCAGGATTCAACCTGGTCAAGGGAATCTTATGACAGTTTCCAGCCATGTTCTCTAGGATGTCTAGTACTTAGGGTTCATCAGTCTAATCTCTTCATGTAGAGACCTAGCGAGTTTAAGTGATTTGATCAATAACACCTGTGCAGTAAATACTGGAATTGGGGTTCAAACCCAGGTTCTGTATCCAGATCCAGGTTTCTGGCCACCATACTTCTTGAATTCTTCTAAGTTACAAATTAAGGAGTGAGACAGGGGCTCTTGTCTATGTGTGTGGTCATACATAAATTGGATGTTTTGGGTAAGAGACTGTCTGTCT
Source organism: Vombatus ursinus (assembly GCF_900497805.2). Lineage (NCBI taxonomy): Eukaryota > Metazoa > Chordata > Mammalia > Diprotodontia > Vombatidae > Vombatus > Vombatus ursinus. The sequence continues at coordinate 1,707,957 of NW_020954552.1, forward strand.
TATAAAAAGATACATATACAGTGATCTCATGAAAGAATGCTCATAGACCTCATGAGCAAAAGAGATGTATATTAGGAATATAGAAGAGAGAAAAAAGGACCATTTTCTGAAGCATACAGTATTTTGGTAGGAAAAAAACAGCAAAATGGTTGAAGAGAAAAAGATGGACGTATCCAAGGTCAGTATATCAAAGGAAAAAGATATTAGGAAGGAAAATAAATAGATCAGCTTTTGAAATGAGAGGCATGAAATTAATGATGCTTCTAAAATGACTAAGAGTCTGAGCTCATTTTAAAAATACTTGTCTTTAACAAGAAAAATGAAGAATAGAAATTTAGCCAATTAGGAAGCATTGAGGACCTTGCAAAAATAGTTATTTCCCAAGAGCAAGTAAGCCAATACTTCAAAAAAACTTTAAGATATCCAAGTCAGTAAGTCTGAATCTTAGTTATTAGGGGATTTGGCTATTATTCTTATTGACCCACTTGTAATTAATTTTAAAAACTTGTAATAGATGCCAGAAGATTGGTAGTATAGAAATAATTATATTTTATGTTGATAAACACATGCATAGCACTTTTATGTCTTCAAAGGACTTAATCTTTTTTTATTAATTATTTCTCATAGCCACCTTGTGAGAAAGGCCATTATTATTGTCCTTGCTAATTAGAATACTTAAAACTTGGCAATGGGAGGTAGCAAGTTGACAAAAGTGAGGTGGTTGGTTCAGAAGCCACCTTGAAGCCTTAGTTAAACTGGTTTTTTCTTCAAGGTCTGTGGTCGGTCAATGTGCCTTTTTGAATACCTGACAAATGTAAGCTTTACTTTTTTCTATGTGGGCACAAAATATAGAACAAAGTATTAAGTGTCTACATATGCTCAGTAGGACACAAAGCTGCAAAGTACATTAGAAGTCATCCTCATTCTAGATATGAGGAAATCAGAGACCAATGAGTTGAGGTGACGCCTCAAATCATATTGGTAGCTAGTGGCAGAGCCAGGACCAGAAACTAGCAGTCTGTGCAAAAAAAAAAAAAATACAAAAGGCTACAAGGGAAGGGAGAGAGTCATTGTTAGATAAGAGTTAATTTAACAGAACCATTAAAATTATGTAAGGGAGAGGAAGCAATACTTTAATAAGAGTAGGATAAACATATTACTGCACATACAATCCAATTTAGTAAACATCCAGTAAGCACTCACTGGGATAACTAGATGGGGCAGTGGATAGAGTGCTGGGCCTGGAAATTGTTGTTCAGTTTTATTCAGTCACGTCTGACTCTTTGTGGCCCATTTTGGTGTTTTCTTTGCAGAGATACTAGAGGAGTTTGCCATTTCCTTCTCCAGGTCATTTTACAAATGAGGAAACTGAGGCAAACAGAGTTAAGTGATTTGCCCAGGGTCACACAGCTAGTACGTGTCTGAGACCAGATTTAAACCCAGGTCTTTCTTGAATTGAAGGATAGAGTTGACCGTTTATGGAAGCCAGTATTTATGAGAACTCTAAAAGGTGTTTCTAGACTGGAGTGCTTATTTATGGTTGTAAGTGAATTAGTTAAAGGTTCCATGATTCAGGGAGATCAATACTTAACTTTTGCACCTTAATAAGTTATCTCAGTACAGTAGGTTCTTCCCCTCTGCTTCTTTACATCCTATTTCTTTTTTGTTTTCTACCTCAAGTCCTTTCTTTATTCTTTCAAGAAACCCCAGATTAGCTGAAGAGTAAGAAGTTTCATTCAGCTTTCATTATCTCCTCTATGAAGGAAACTAACTTATATCTCGTACATACAAAATTGTCACATTGTTCTGGCAGAAACATAAAAGTAGTTCATGCTCTACAGGTCTTAGCAAAATTGTCCTTGCTGCCATACTTACTTGGAGGAAGTTCCAGAGTCATTTATCTTTTTTTTTTTTAATAGCTCTCTCAGTTAACTAATATTTGTCTCTAACTACTTTGGTAAAATGCCAATTTGTAAGGCATGGACATGAGAACCAAGACAAAAATATATGAGATCCATTTACCTCATTTGACCTTGGCACTGTTTTCCAGATTCTTCACTTTACTTTCTAGAATATTAGGCTTTTATGTTGATTTCTCTTTTGATGTGACAAGTTTTCAATTGTACCACATTAGTAGAATAACTCCAAATCCTGGTAAGCTACAAATAATATCTACTGGGCCATTATTTTATACCATGTTGTCTAAAGTATTACAATGTCTCTATTCAATTTTGCATACAACTCTCAATGTAGAATTAATTAATCAATTATCTCCAAATTAATTCATTAATTAATTGTCCAAAGTAAGTTCAATAACTAGTTTATATTTAAGACAGAATGATTGTGCTTTTATGCAAGCAAAATCACATTTTTAACATTCAGAAACCCTGGCAAGTTAGACAAATTTTAACCCAAACAGATGTTAATATGCAATGTTTTAAATGGTCCAGTCAGTTGGGCTCATCTTATTTTGTGGCACAGTTTGTTCAAATTTCACTGAAAAATTTAGCCCAACTGAATAAATGAATAAATGATACATTTAGGTTGAAGTGAAACATCACTTAAGGAAAATGGGAAAATGGGAAAAATTCAGTATTTCCAAATTTGATATTGGTCAAAACTTTTCTAGTTTGTGTCATGGTAAAGCAGGGGTAAGAATAAAAACAAACTTGTACAAAACCTAACAGACTAGAGAGAAAATATACAACAAATGAAATCTTGACTGTGTACTTCTGGAAAATGAAATAAGGGGATCAGGTTGCCTACGACCTAGAGAGAACAACTTCCCACCTCTGAATTGCTCCAGTGTTTCCAGCCAGTAAGGGTCCCAATGGAAGCTTTTTAAAAAATTGGGTACCCTAACTAACTGATCTCTAGAGGAAATGTATTTAAAAGTTGAAAATAGTTTGAAAAATAAAAATAGACTCCTAGTCATACTTTGGCCAAGAGCCAAATCTCTAGCTTCTGATGTGGTAGTAAAGGCTCTTCAAACTGTCCCTGAGTATATTGTTGGATTCTTGGGCCCTCCATAATTTTCCTTTGAAAGAGAGAGTCTAAAATTTTCATTTCAGCATATACAAACTCCTCTGAATCTAGACTTGTGTGTCCCCCACAAAACAGAGTTCATGATTCTCTTCCCCATATAACCCAGTATTTAAAAAAAAAATCTTTCTACTTTGCGATGGGACAAAGATCATTTGACAAGATTAGGTGAAAAAAATAGAAAATCCTTGTTGTGGCTTTATTTTTTGTGCTTTAGGAATAAACAGGAGGTGGTTAAATCTGATTGTTTATCTGAAATTTTACACCAACTTTGCCTTGGGCTAGTTAGCAAATCTTCTTTCCTGCCATCAGGCCTAGTGAAAGAACTTCCATTTGCAGAACCATATGTCCTAGTAACTGGTCCTTGAGGTCACCCTGGCAACCACATCCTCCCAGCATTCCAAGCCATACTTGTGACTTGGTTAATGAAAAATGCAGAATGGAAGACAGTGTATATAATCCTGAGAAGAAAGAGAAAGATGAAGATGCAAAAACCTTCAAATTAAATCATGAGTAATTAGTTTTGCAAAATAGAAAAAAAATACCACTCTGAAAAGATTTTGGGGACCTAGGCAAAAATGTTAAAAATTGGGTTAGAACAGATCACTCCAGCCGAATGTAATTTAGAAAGCCAGATGTAAAACATTTATAGTAAATACTCCACCATTTATAGATACTATTATTTCTTTAAAAGACCTTATTGTCCAAACAGAGCAAAGAATAAATGATTAAACAGTAAGAATTTATTTCCAATATTGCATCTTTTTTTCTCCTTGGCTTCAAATGGGAACAATTGTTTAGAGAAGAGAGAGTCCATTTGAGCTAAAGGAAAAAATCTGACAATACGCAATCTGAGGCTCCTCTTACTGCTTCCCACTCCTTACTTTCATTTTTAAGTTCACAGATCCTGAACAAGAAAAGCAGGATGGTGGTGAGGAGGGAGGCATGATACTTTTTGGGACTGGGTCAATAGCACCCCTCACAGAAATTAGCTTCCAAACCATAATTTTGCTAGTTAATAAATGCAGTTGGAGACAGGGATCTCTGTCAAAACTTACTGAGATGGGCCTTAGAGACTTATTTCCACAAGTAGGATTAGGTCATATTTCATAACTTCAAAAGACTTCTTGGGACATTGGAACAAAATGGACACGAGAACCAAACGTAATAAACAAACAAACAAACAAAAGTTATAAAGATAAGGGCAGTATTTTTTAAGAGCACAATGGGTCATTCTGGTTAAAAAGCAACCTCTTAATTGCTTTCATCAGTAAAGCAGTAGTTAATTTGAGGCATATATACACTCAGCGTTGGATCTGTCGGTTAAATGTTTATTTTAGAAAAGAAGGAACTAAAATATTTGTACCTACCAGGATGAAATCTGTACTCTTTCCATTACCCAAAAGGCCAGAAGTGTTCTGTCAGTAGTATATTTTAAAACACATGGGGTTGGTTTGTGATACTTAGTGACATTTAAAAACTAAAATGATATTACTGGTAATGTGAATGATAAGAAATTGAGTCTGAAAAAAGATTGGATTTCAGAAACTTTTGCTCTGGCATTAATACCAAAAAGAAGTAAATCTTTTGCTAAATTGTTATATAAACTAGTTAACTGTACTTTGGAGTAGGAGATAGGGTAACAAAAGACCCTGAGTGTCTTCCCCCAGTGACCCTAACTAATGCTGTCCAAGCAGTGGCCATGTTCTCCCAACCTCTTCAGGTTTTGGGCAGGGAAAGGAGAAGGTTAAAAAAAGAATAAAGAATGAAGAAAGGAAATAGGAGAGAATACAGAAAGAAAGAAAGAAAAAAAACAGGAGAGGAAAGAAGACGGTGGGAGGATTGGATTTACATCTACCAAGAAGGAAAGGAGGAGAATTCTATCTACCCCAGATCTCCCTGGCTAATTCTCATCCCTAGCTTTGCTATACTTCCAAATGGGATAATGTTACAAAGTGCTTTGCAAACCTTGAAGTGCTATATAAATGTCAACCCCCATTAGTCTGTTTGGCAGAGGGAAAGAGAAAACAGGAATGTCATTGGGTGCCACAGAGTTCATCTCTGTTGTTGGCCCTGAAATGGGGGTATGTATATAAGTCAGAAAAACTCACTAAAACCCAATCTTTTGCATAAAATTCCTTGGCACTTGCCACTGAAAATATTCTGGTCTTTTCCTTTGCAGTAGAACAGTGCTGGATCCCCAGCTGCCTGCCAATCATGGAAGGCTGTTTTAATGCCAGGTCAACTGTAGAAACCAAAGGATTAGCCAAGGAAATAATGATGGCAGCATAGAAGACACATGTGAATGAAAAGAGTTTTGAGATTTTAGAAGTTCCTGTCACTGCTGCATGAGGGCTAGGAAGAAGAATGAGCAAAGAGTTTGAAATAAGAAAGGCAGAGTGAAGGAAGATGATCAGATAATCGAAAGAAAGCTAAGGAGAAATGTGGGTTATGGTTTTATGGTAGAAAGGTTCAATAATCTAAGGAGTTATAACACTGAGCAGAAATATAAGTCTGAATTTATGGCAAACATAACAGTACCTTGTAACATGACCAAATAATAACTTCACCTTTCCCCTGAAATTCCTCCTTCATCACAGACAAACTGCCTGATTCACAAGCTATTACCGGCTTTTTCTCTTCTCATGCTACTGTTTCTGCTGCTGGATCAACTGCCTCCCAGTTTCCCTTTCTGCATTAAGGCTCCTGTCAATCATAACTGATTCAGCATAGTTAAAAAGGAGGGCAGTTGAGTCAACCAAAGTGTGTAATTCTGACAGGGAAAAATGAATTAAATAAGGAGAATATGAGGAGAAGGGGCTGAAAGCAGGGAGTACAGCTTTCAACCTGCCTTCCAATTTTTTAACCCCCACCCTCCATCTATGAAACTGCGTAAGATGGACTAGTGATTCATCCTAACTGATCAAAAATAATCTCAATGAAACCAACTCCAACTATCACCTCCCTTTGCTTTTTTCAACTTACATATATTATCCATTTACATATTTTATCAAATGAATAAGCTGATTCCGAGGTTTCTCCTGGCATACTACCCTTGCCTTTACCTGGGGGAAAAAAACCCCCAACAAAAAACCTTTTCTTTATGCTTTGAAAAAATTACAAAACTCAATAACTTTTCATCCTCTTTGTACTTCAGAAACTTTCTACTAATAGAAGAATACAGTATTTATCACTTCCTTTCATTCCTTTGAGAATCAGTCATCTGGGTTGCTCAATGCTAGTTGAGAATGAGGATGGATAATTGAAACAGCCTGATTTTTTTCTATTTTTAATGTAGAACATGCCTCAACAGGATGTCTTAATGTTCAGTAACTTAATGGCAGAATTGTCAACCAGATCCCTCCCAATCCAATAACTATAGTACCTCCATTAAAAAAAGATTTGAAACAATCAAAGATTTGATTTGCATAACTAAACCTAATCAGTCATCCTTTTGGACTAAAATAGATAACAGAACATCGATAATAGAAAAAGTCTTAAATCTATTCAAAATATCATTAATAGTGTCTGTCTTTAATTTCCTATATATAGCATCATAGTCTACTTAAAATATAAAAAAATGAGATTATATTAGCAATGAAATCAAAGGGAAATAGCTATAGAAGTAGAAAACCCATAATTTGCTTGAGATTTGAACATCTAGAGCTGAAAGGCACCTCAGAGACCATATAGGCCAAACTCCTCATTTTACAAATGAGAGTCTCAATCCTCTTCCTAGCTTCCTTATTCTTTTAATCATCCAGGTTTGTAATCTCACTTATGCTTCCATCCTCATTCTCTTTCAACCCACATATGTAGTCAATGCCAAGGCTTGTCAATTCTGCCACCACCATGTCTGTCTCCTCTATACTCACACAGACATGACCCTGGATCAATTCTCATCCCCTTTTGACTGGACTCATGGTTTCATTGCTTTGAGTCTCTCCTATGTCTAGTCTATCCTCCATATAATTGCCAAAGTAGGATTTCTAAAACAGACATTTGACCATAAGCACTCACTTCCCTGCTTAGTAAACCCTAAGGGCTTCCCTATTGCCTTGAGAATAAAATGCAAACTCCTTTATTTGGTATTTAAAGCCCTTTAGCATGAGACCCTAGGATACTTTGCCAGGATTATCACACAGTATTCACCTTTATATACTCTACCATACAAGCGAACTAACCTTCTCTCTATTCCTCATGCTTGACATTTTTCACTTATCTGTATCTTTTCATGGCTGCACCCCATGCTTGCAATTCAGACTCTTCTTACCTCCAACTTTTTAGAATCCCTAGCTTCCTTTATAACTCAGCTCAGGTGCTGCCTCTTACTTGAGATAGTTCCTGATTTGCCTTACTGGCCAAATACTAACTCCTTCTCTGTACCTTGGTTTTGCTTTATATATGTTTTGTGTACACTTGCATGTGTATGTGTTTCCTCTATGTGTATGTGTTTCCTCATAATAGAATATAAGCTCCTTGAGGTCAAGTATTGTCTCATTGGTAGTGCTTGATGTATAATTTCTGGACATCTAGGTAGTGCAGTGGATAGAGCACTAGACCAGGCAGGAATCAGGAAGACTCATTTTCTTGAGTTCAAATTCAGCCTCAGACACTGACTAGTTAGGTGACCCCTGGCAAGTCCTTAACTCTGTTTGCCTCAGTTCCTTTTCTGTAAAATGAACTGGAGAAGGAAATGGCAAACCAATCCAGTGTCTTTGCCAACTCAAATGGGGTCACAAAGAGTCAGATATGACTGAAATCAGAATCGTGTAATTGCTGATTCATAAATGTTTATTGATTGAGTGATTAAGTTACTTTCCTGAGGTCACATAAGCAATAAACATCAGAGGCATGTTTTAATTACAAATCATCTGATTTTGGAAGTAATGTTTCCCTACCTTTATAAGATTATACCTACACTTACTCAAGTGCATGCTTGGAAAATTACATGGTAAATTTAAGATTGTGCTAGAAGTTCATCCAAATAGCGTATTTCAGTGCCTCTCATCCCTCTTCCTTGAAAAGAATATGTCCTTTCCTGAATTATTTGGATATATTGTTAGGAAAGTCCCAGCAACACTGGAAAGTTGTGCAGCCCCCAGCTTTGGCTGTGTAGACTGACAAAAATAGAAATTTCTTTTTGTATTTACTGGATGTCAGTGACAATGGAGGCAGAGAGACAAAACACTTAATAACAAAGGCTGCAGATATCACTAGGCTAAGAAAAACAGGAGCATCTGCCTGCAGCCAAATATACTGTGAGTTCCCCCACAAACACAGATTCACATAAAAACCTGACAAAAGGATAACTAGAAGGATGTGCAGATTTTAGTAAATGTTTTTCAGTTTGCTGTCTCTCCTTGGTTCTGAATCAGTGGGAATTTCCCAATTGGAACGGCTGCAGAACCTTCCTTGTGATAGTTGTCATAAAAAAGATCATTCAGGTCATTAAAATTAATCACCATAGGTGACTTGATCTCAGTTGTGTTTATTTTCTGGTTGCTACCTTTCAAGAATTAAGGTGTCAGCGAAAAAATACTTGTAACTAACCCCTTCTTTCAGAGTGAAAAAAATCTAAATATACTCATGGGGGTAGTGTTTTCTGAACATCAAAAGAGGACTATCATAGAGATAGAATGGCACAGTGAAAAGAGCATTGGACTTGGAGCTAGAGGTCATGGGTTTTAGTCCCTACTCTATTCTATACTACCTGCATGACCTTGGGTAAATGGCAACCTCTTTGGTCCTCAGTTTCCTTATCTGCAAAGAGAACATGTTGGACAAAATGTCCTTTAAGATTCCTTTAAGTGCTAAGTCCTAGGTTTTAGGAAAACATTTTAATTGAATTAGTCTGTTCTGTGTAAATGGAGAGGAAGTATAGCCCATTAATTTATTTGCAGATGTGCAAATGTAAACAATAAATACTCAACAAGGAGACAATGGCAATCATATCCCTAACATGAGCAAAGCCTGTCTGTGCTTACTAGAAACGCCCAATTCAATGGACCCAATGGTTCTAAAATACATAAGCAATTCTCAATAAGGATGGAAAGAAAGGAAAGCAAAGAAAGGACAGAAGTGAGTGAGATTTTTATCAATGCGACTGAACTAAGAAGTTTATCACCTAATCCATCTCTGGGTGCTATTTCCATCACTATCTCTTTTTTCATTTGTGTCCATGCTCTGGTCACTAGTCTTCTTTCTTGTCTACAAATTCCTTCCAACAGATTTAATTTTTAACATTTTATCTTGCTTTTTATTGATGTCTTTTGTTTTTACTTCACATTTATGCTTTAATTTATTTCTACTCCCTCCCCTACTTAGCATGCCAATCCTTGTAACAAAATGAAAAGGGAGCAAGAAAAAGGAGTTTGGCAGAGGTAACAAATACTTCAACCCTATTTGACAGTATATGCTGTCTCCTACACTCATAGCTCTTTACCTTTGCAATGAAGAGAGGCAAACTCATTTCACAATGTTTTTTGATTATTCTAAGTACACGGAGTTCAATTTCAGTGTGTGTGTGTGTGTGTGTGTGTGTGTGTGTGTGTGTGTGTTCTTTTGATTTACATTGTAGTAGTCATTCTGTAAATTGTTTTCCTGGTTCTGCTTACTTCTTTCGGTGTAAATTCGTATAACTCTTCCCATGCTTCTCTGAATTCTATATATTTGTCATTTTTTAAACAGCACAGTAACATCCCATTATGTTCATGTACCATGATTTATTTATCTATTCTCTAAGCAATAGGTATCTACTTTATGTCTAGTTCTTTGAGGTCCCTGACCTGTTTGGGGTATTAGCCTATTAGTGAGATCTTTTTGGTCAAAGGCTATGGGCGTATTCTTCTTTCTTTCTCTTTCTCTCTTTCTTTCTTTCTTTCTTTCTTCCTTCCTTTTTCTTTAAAGCTGATTTTGAATTTCTTTATTGATCTGAAGATGACTATTAGGAGTACTGTTGTTAAGTAGCTAACTTCAATCTGCAAATGATATGCTTTCTCCTTGTCTTTTATTCTTTAGAAACCATGTAGAAGATTAGGTCGAAGTGGGAAAAGGATATCTTGTAGTAAATAAAGCTGTACACATTGACACATTTGGCTTGTGGAGTATTGGACATAGAATTTTAAAAGAGGCATTACACCAAAAGATAATATTACATGAGAAAAGGGAAAAAATAAGTATAATGAAGAGATTCTCCAGTCTCCTTTTGTTAATTACTTTTAGTATTTTCTAGTAGCAGATCACTGAACTTCTATTATGTGATAAGGCATTACATTATCAGATTTACTAAAGACCTTAAAGGTTTACAAAAGGTTTCCTTTATAATGGCCTTGTGAAGTAGGGAGTGCAAATACTGTTATAATTATGTCATATTACATATTATAATATAGTATAATTATATTATTATACATTACTATACACATTATCATATAATATAATAATACAGTTATGACTTCCACAGTGCAACTTTCCCCATCACAGTTTTGATATATTGCAGGTTGGCATAAGAAATTATATGGAAATTTTTTTGGGAGTTTTGTGGAAGCTGCAGATGACATGCGAAGGCCAGTAGATGACACAGAAAAAGTTTAGAAACTCAGAAATGCATAAAATATATGTATAGTATTATATAATATCAACTTGTTTTATCTTTTAATACCATAATTATTCACACTTCTTCTCTGGTACTAAGGGAGGGTCAAATAATTTTATGGGAATTTTCAAGTTCATGAGGGTGGCATGCCCTTACCACTCCAAGATGTGGAAGAAATAAGTATAATGCCTTTATTACATTTGAGGAAACTTTGTCAGGGCTGAGATCTGAACCCAGGTCTCCTGACTCCAAGTCTGGTGTTCTTTTCACTGTATTATCCTCTGTCTTTTAGAATTAGATGCATTCATTAGAAGTTTTCTTCTCCTCTCCTTTTTGCAGGCATTTCCAAGATTTATTTACATCTAACAATGAAATTGAAGGCACAGAAACTGAAAGCAAAGGTAAATTACTGTATTTCCTTGTGCTCCAAGGCTTTTGATAGGATGGTTAAAACGGCAACTTCCTCGTCCATTTTAGCGCTAAACTTGAATTGAACATTTCTTTACCTTCTGAAATGTTCAGTTCAGTGTTTTTACACTTCCATTTTCCAGCCTGGCCTGGGACCAGAAGTGCCAAAATGATACGAGAAAGGCTGTTTTTACTGTTTTTCTGGCTGGGAGTGGAAGAGGAAGTGCCAGCAATCTTGTGAGAAAGACTGTTCTCAAAAGATTTTGCAGCCCAGTTCGTAGAATCAAGAGGTTTGGCTAGTTCAAATGAGCCTTGGCTAAATGTCAGGGTATTTGTCTGAATTGAACCCATCAGATAGAATCTTGAGGTCACCCCATCCTTAATTTGCAGTCACCTACCCAAACACTGCTTGTGAAAATCAGCCTCTCACATTAATTAATGATCCCATTTGTTCATACCAGGTAAGCTCTTAAAGCCTAGGAAAGCACTGTCAAATTGGAAGGATGAGGCAGATCTCCACAGCTTAGTGCCAGATTTGGGCCAGATAACAACAACAACAACAACAAACTACAATGCTGATAAGAATTCTATGGAATGTTTTCTATGAAAATTGCAATGTGTTTGACAATGTGTTATCTCATTAATCACAATTATGCCTTTGAGGTGGGAGTACATTTTAAAATATCTTCTTAAAGACTTTCAGAAAGGAAAAAATAGATCCCAATTCACTTTATAGTTAATTCCAATAGAATTATGGAATTCTAGAGTTGGAAGTGATCTTAGAAATCATATAGTCCAACAGCTTTTTTTTTTTTTTCTAGAAGTTAGGAAAACTGAGGTCCAGGAAGTTAAATGACTTGCTACAAGTTAAACAACTAGGTAGTGGAAAAACCAGATCTAGAACCTAGGTATTTAGTAAACATTCTATTACACCATATAAACAGTCAATAATGTTTTGCTTTTCAAAGTGTGAACTAATAAAAATACCAGTGGGATGTTCCCGACACTCATTCATTGATTCATTCATGGATTGATTCATTCATAGAATACTGTTTTTTTTTTGTGCCTTTGTGATATATTTCTCATTCGTTGTGTAGGTTAGTCATCTTTTTATCTACCCTATTTCCTTCAAATCTCCATAAAAACAGGGACTGGCATCAACATTTTGTATATCTCTAGAGTCTGGAGAAGTGTTTTGCTCATATTGAGCACTTTAAAATGTTGAATTCATTCATTCAAAACCCACTTATTTAGCACCCATTAAGGGCAAAACTCTGTGCTAGTTATTGGGAAAAATACTAAGATAATTAAAACATGATCTTTTCTCTGATGGAGCTTCCAATCTAACTAACTCAGGGTTAGTTATAACATATATCTCTATATACATACATGTACATATATAACATATATATGATAAAACTCAGTGTTAGTTATAATATAACATATAATATAACAATAATTATAATGTAAAATAGAAAATAATAGAAAAATTATCGTGTGCAAATACAACAGAAGGTCATCACTAGGGATTCAGCTTTTGCTATAAAATTTGAATAATTTTTTTGGTGTGAGACCATTTATTATATGGAAATGCCATTATATGGAATCTGAAGTCATATGAACATTCTAGCCAATATTTTCTCAGTACTTTTCATAATGACTTAGTGCTTTGATTATTCTGCAGTCTCACTTACATAGATCCTCTTTTTGCTACTGTAGCTTGCAACTTGTCGATGCCTTCCCATTCTCTTTAAGTATCATCTATGTCCTCCTATAAACACTCCACAGGGGCACTGCCCACCATTGGTGGGGCCTTCCTCTGAATCTCTCAACACTGAGTAGATGCTAGTGAATCACATAGGCTATCATTCCTCACTCTTGCTACATGACTGGCCTGCCTCCTTTCCCTGTCATTTATCTCTCTGCTATTACTAACCTCGATGCCACTTTCCCTGTGCATTTCTTTATTAGGAAAATATATTGAAGCTTACTCACATCCAATATGTGCCTCTCCTTTGCCTTTTTCAGTGACCAACAACTTTAATTTTTCAAAGTAATCCATTACAGCCATCACAGCATAATGAGAAAAATACTGATATTAAAAAGATGATTGTAAGTTTCTCTTCAAAGAGAAACTTAGAGTCATTAAAATCACTGTATTTTCGCAACAGCAATGGGATATACTTTCCTGTTCTTATTTAATTCTGGTCTCAGTTTATTGCCCATTTGATGTGGAAGGTATATATACTGATGTACCAGCTCTGTGGATTGTCCAACCCACTGCATATCAGAATATAGATAATTAAAAATTTTCATCTATTTGATTTTTCTAGTGTAGACAGTTGGGCCAAAGTCTTTTGGGTGATTATGGATCTCATTCACTTAGCACAGTGCTTGGCACATAGAAGGAACTAAATAAATATTTATTGATTTGACTTGACTCATTTACAATGCTCTGCAATGTTCCAGGGTTTTATGAAATCAATACAATGTCATCTACAAAGAAAAGCATCTGGAGGACTTCGCCACCTATAGGAAATCCTTCTTCTATTAATTGTGCACTGAACATTCTTGTACGCTGCTCTGGATCTCCTTCACGTGACTAGAGCAGACACTTTTGTTGAGGATTCATTCCTTTGTTTTATGGATGATTAGACGTTAATAATCAAAGGAGCATCAAACAAAGTTACCTCATGTCTTTCAAGTAGTTTGTATGATTTTTGACACATGCATGGGACACACTTTATGTTAGAGGAGTCCCTCTTAGGTGGCATTTTCCTCTGCTGAATTAAATGCCTTTTGAAATCAATACACTATATGCACAATGGAGTACTGTATTCCATACCCTTTTTAGTAAATTATATAGCTTGTGAAGGCATGCTCTGTTATAGGACATCTTTTATAAAAGCCTATCGGCTCTCTTCTAATATCTTTAAGGTGTGTAAATATTAGTCTTATAAAGTTTTTGTAGAGATAGAAAAGTAGGCATATGGGCAAATAGTTATTGATTTTTCTTGGTTGCTTTATAATAAAATTTTCATAATGCACTGGCATTTTTCTCAATTGAGGGGAAAAATGCACTTTTGGGATTTGATAGGAGAATAGTTTTCAATGGTGTTTGAAACACTCAGTAAAGGAGGAACCAAACTGACCTGAAGATGCTAATTATTATGATTAATTCTTGTGGTATATGGCATCTGGCAGTGGCACTACTGACCCTAAATGGGACAACCTATTTAGCATTTGGGGAGTCAGTTTGAGAGAATTTGAGGTATAATTGTGGGAGCAGAGACATATATTCTAGACAGACATGGATAGAGCGTTAGTCACTGAAAGCCAGAAAAAGCTTCAAGAAATGTAACCTCCAGGGGCAGAGAAGAAAGCAAAGGATGGACTCAAGAGAACTAGTCTTGAAATGAAGATCCGGAGCAGAGAGGACTTTACAAGGAGAGAAATGACTTTTGAGTTTTGTGTGACAAGAGACACCACTGATTATCAATTTATTGATTATTGGCTAGTTTAAGTAACACATTGATCATTAATACCTGGAAACTTTGTCTCTTGAGTTTTTGTGTGATGATAGCTTATTAGGCCTAATACTCTATCCATACTTCATATTAATCTCTTACCGTCTTCTTATTAGCTGCCTGCCCCAGCACAGACCATATCCTGGAGGACTTAACCCTTTCATCTCAATACTCTTATCTTGGGACCCTCTGATTAAAGAGTGCTTCATATATGGCCAACTAGATTAGGCTGGCTTCTGTAGCCATGCTTAATTTTAACTCCTTACTATCTTCTGTATCCTTTGCGATAACTCTATCCACTCCTCTTCACTTTCCAGTTCTGGAATCATAATCAAACCATACTGACAATATAGATGTGTAAATCTACTCCCCTACGGTTCCATGTTCACCATCTCATTCCAAACCAAAGTTATGAAATCAATACAATATTATCTACAAACAGAAACATCTGGAAAAACTTGCCACCTAGAGAGAATCCCTTAACTCAATCCCTTAACTCTGTGCTAAACATTCTTCATAACAGTGGAATCCTTCTTCATCTTGGACTCTGCTCTGGATCTCCTTCATATGACTTGAGCAGACACCTTTGCTTAGGATTCGTTGTTTCGACCACAACTTTCCTCTATGTGCTGTCTTCTCATTAGAACAACCCTCCTTGGTGGCAGAAACAATTAATTAATTTTTCATCTATCTATCTATCTATCTATCTATCTATCTATCTATCTATCTATCT